>NC_056746.1:863645730-863735730 GCF_019279795.1 Protopterus annectens | reverse complement strand
AACCTATGGTTTTTGATATCACTTAGATGTTCACTAATTCTGAATCTGAAAGGTCTTGATGTTTGCCCTACTTAAAACGCAGAGCAAAAACGAGTAGCTAAATAGATTACCCAATCACTACTACAATTCCCAAAACATCTGATGTCATAAACTTTGGATGTGTTTTTACTGGTGAACTCTTTTGTTTTAACTATATGTTTACAAGCATGGCAATGACCACAGGCTATACAGCCTGACAATCTATCTCCAAACAAAGTGGTTTGTTGTTTGGTCAGCTCAGTATGATGTTTATAGTGTGTAAAATGTGAGTTAATGGTTCTACCTCTCTGATATGAAAATAAACAACGACACAGCAACACAGCGAAACAAGTCCAAAGCACTCAGGAACCAGGAAGATAATAAACGTATTTTATTAAGAACGTTTTCGCTTCTCAAAAAAACGGAAGCTTCTTCAGACAAAGTAAAAGGCGCCAAGGCCACTTTTTAAATACAAAAGGTATTGTTTACATGATGTCATATCCTTGGCAACCAAGGTATTCAGCGATACACCTTTAAACATGCGAGTGTAAAGCAATCAACATAAACAACATCCCCAACCAGTAAAAAGGCAATAAATCGAACATTATAAAAAACTTTTTTAAAAAGTGTAACTTCTTACGTTAAAATACATTAAGAAATATTTTAAAAAATATTTTAAATCACACTTACAAGAACTTTTGATCAAGCAAGAGTAATCCCTAGGTAGGATAGCAAAGTAAAATACCAATTAGACCCCCAATATCCTATATATTATGGGTTAGCAGCAAAATTACCAGGTACATTTAACCTAAATAGTACGTTAGGAACTAAGTGATACATGCAAGGACATTTAGAAGTCAAACAAAGTTTAGGCACAAGTGAATACTGGGCACAGTTGTTGAAGTTGAATAGTATACAAAACTAATTCCTTAGGTAACTTTTATATTTTAAAATAACAGAGATGTTACAGGCTTCATTCAGCCCAGGGGGGAGAAGGCATTTAAAAGCAATTGCCATTCCAACTCCTTAATTTCAAGTAGGAGAGATTGAGGGCCCCCCCTAATTCCAGCTTTAACTAAGCCGATCCCCATAAAACAAAAACTATGCCCGACATGATCTAACACATGCTTTGAAAGCGCATTGTCAGTTTTTTTATTTTTTATAGCATAATTATGTTGGTAAACCCGGTCCCGCAGCCTGCGGTCCGTTTTACCAACATAAAACGCCGAACAACAATTACAAAATGCAATATAAACTATTGACTTAGTATCACAACAGATCTTATGTTTGATGTAAAACTTTTCCTTTCTTATAACAAAAGAATTTCCTGTTTTTAGTAATCTACACCAATTGCAAAGCCCACAGGAGAATGTCCCAGTTTGTCTAGATGGAACATATAGAAAGTCTCCTGTTTGCAAAAGTTCTTTTAGATTTTTACCTCTCCTAAATACAAAAGAGGGGAAAGAACCCAAGATTTCAAATAAGAAGGCATTATTTAAAATAAAATGCCAATTCTTCTTAATAATTGAACACATGCTGTCAATGTGTTTATTGTGTGTAATGATAAGGCTAATCTTGTAATCCTGGGTTGAGGAACCCTTACCAAAGCTATTAGGTTCCTGCAAAATGTGTCCAGGTTCACTACTATGTGTAGGTGTTTCCAAAAACTCAGTTACAGGAAGGATGCACTGTTTAGTGCCTTGAAGGAGTGGTTGGTAAAACCCCAAAGCTCTTTTAAAAGATACTTCATCAATTAAGCTATCCAGTAGTTCACAAGGGTAACCCCTATTCAGGAACATGTTCCTAAGCGTAGAACACTCATCTTCAAAGGCCGTTAGGGTGTTACACATACATGTAGCTCTCACCAACTGGCCTTTAACAATGGACTTTTTTTGTTTCCAGGGATGATTACTGGAAAAATGTAAAAAGGCGTTGCAGTTGCTGCGGGACCGGGTTTACCAACATAATTATGCTATAAAAAATAAAAAAAACTGACAATGCGCTTTCAAAGCATGTGTTAGATCATGTCGGGCATAGTTTTTGTTTTATGGGGATCGACTTAGTTAAAGTTGGAATTAGGGGGGGCCCTCAATCTCTCCTACTTGAAATTAAGGAGTTGGAATGGCAATTGCTTTTAAATGCCTTCTCCCCCCCTGGGCTGAATGAAGCCTGTAACATCTCTGTTATTTTAAAATATAAAAGTTACCTAAGGAATTAGTTTTGTATACTATTCAACTTCAACAACTGTGCCCAGTATTCACTTGTGCCTAAACTTTGTTTGACTTCTAAATGTCCTTGCATGTATCACTTAGTTCCTAACGTACTATTTAGGTTAAATGTACCTGGTAATTTTGCTGCTAACCCATAATATATAGGATATTGGGGGTCTAATTGGTATTTTACTTTGCTATCCTACCTAGGGATTACTCTTGCTTGATCAAAAGTTCTTGTAAGTGTGATTTAAAATATTTTTTAAAATATTTCTTAATGTATTTTAACGTAAGAAGTTACACTTTTTAAAAAAGTTTTTTATAATGTTCGATTTATTGCCTTTTTACTGGTTGGGGATGTTGTTTATGTTGATTGCTTTACACTTGCATGTTTAAAGGTGTATCGCTGAATACCTTGGTTGCCAAGGATATGACATCATGTAAACAATACCTTTTGTATTTAAAAAGTGGCCTTGGCGCCTTTTACTTTGTCTGAAGAAGCTTCCGTTTTTTTGAGAAGCGAAAACGTTCTTAATAAAATACGTTTATTATCTTCCTGGTTCCTGAGTGCTTTGGACTTGTTTCGCTGTGTTGCTGTGTCGTTTAGTTACTTGTTGCCTTCTCCAGTCTGTTTGTCCAAAATAAACAACGAGGTCTAAGACAATTGCCAAGTTTTTCATGGGCCTTAAAATATCCCAATTATTGTTAATAATGTCTCTAAACCAATTTGTGTTACATCCAAATATAGTTACTAGCCTGATGGGTTGTGAGGTTTGTTTTTTGGAAATGGTTTGGTCCCTATATTGCAATAGCTGACTTCTTCTTTTTTTTTTTTTTTTTTTTTTTGCAATCTAATTTTTATTGCATTATATTAATATACAAATACAAATACAGGTCAAACAACAAAAGCATATAGGCTCGACATATAGAAGGTGGATACAGTTAGTAAATACTTGGTTAATAACATATAGGTTCAACACAAAATTACAAGGAAAACAATTGACCTCCCATGCGCAAGTGTTTTAGAATTTAACAGAGAATATTGAAAGGGAGTCTTGACAATTTAAAATATTGAGTAATCATATGTAAGTGTATAAGATTGTAAACCCAATACCTATTTGCTTTAACTATCTACATTATGTACATTTGGCTGTCACTAAGTAAGGAAGTATTAGCATGAAGATATTAGTTGTTTCTACTGATACTAGGGTATAGAAGCATGGTAATAGGGTTTCTATTTTGATTTTTCAGGGGTTAAAGTGGAGATGGGGACTTAAAATCGAAAAGTATTTAGGCTAGAGTTAGTCCTCCCTCTGAAGTGGGGATATTAAATAATAGGGAAATAGGAGTAAGGAGAAATAGAGGAGATAAAGTGAGGAACGTTATTTATTTAAGAACTTCTATAAGTTATTCCAGTATTTTTGGATGTATTTTATTTTCTTTTTGCTTGTTGTGTTTAGCTTACTTGCTAATACATATTTGATAGACATAGACTTGAACTCCTTCCAGGTTGTTTGGGACCTATCTAACCAGTTTAGTGTAATATAAGTTTTAAGTAGCACACATAGCGTTACAGTAATATGTTTCTGTTCATATTTATAGGGACTGGGAAAAATATTCAAAATCGACATTTCCCAGGATAGGGTTGACTTCATGTATCCCATTTTTTCAAGTTGTGCTGTCAGGGAGCACCATAGTTTATAGACATTTTTACAGGACCAAAAAATGTGAAGTGTATCTGCTATCGAATTAGGGAAGGTTGGGCACAAAGGTGAGGGATGTGGGATGATTTTACTTAGGAATAAAGGCATAATGTAGGCATTATTGTTTATCATGAACTGAGTATATATCAGTTTCTTAAAAGGGGTTAATTTTATTGTTGTGTCAATTACCTCAAGTTTTTGGTCAATTGTTATTTCTTTGTTTTGGCTATCCCAGTACTTAGAGAATAGAATATTATCTTGATGTTTAATTTTTGTTGTTAATATGTATACATTAGAAAGCATTTTAGTCCTTAACAGAAGTTGGGTTATTAGTTTCTGATATAGCTGAAATTCTGATGGGGTGACTTTAATCTTGTCTGTAACCAGAGATATTAGGTATAGTATTTGTTAATTATATAGCATTTTTTATTGACTGCTAATGAGGCTATGATGGCTTCAAAGGGTAAATCTTTAATTTTGTAGAAGTCCCATACTGTACAGTTCTTGATGATTGGAAAACTATCAAGATTTAACATGGTGTTACTCAATTTGAAGTTGGGGTTTAGATGAACTGGTTGAGCCATCACTAATGAGTTTTTCAAACTGAGAAATTTTATCAGCTTTTGGAACCCAATGATATTTTTTTATTAATATAGGGTGAATTTTATATTCTTTGAGAGTTTTAGGATTGAGAAAGATGGCTGCTCTAGGATTAATATTGGATGCGCTTATGTGTGCATTGTAGATTTTTGTCCATATGGGGTTCCAGTCTTTATCTGTAGGATGAAAGTTGGTTATGTGCAAAATACAGCTGGCGTTTATTATATGGTAGTATGTTAGAAAATCCGGAAGGGTCAGGCCCCCCTTTTCTTTAGGAAGTGTTAATTTAGTATAACTAATTCTGACATTTTTAGGGTACCACACACATTTCCCCAGTATGGTATTCATTTTTGAGAAGAAAGTATTTGGAATGCTTTGATTAAGGGCGAAGAGATGGAAAAGAATTTTGGGTAGGATATTCATTTTTATAATAGCTACTTTTGAGAGGAAGGAAAGGTTTAGATTCTTCCACCTTGTGAGGTCTTCCATGACTTTTGACCATGTTTTGTATAGATTGTTATTAATTAGTTCATGTTGGGGATGGGAGAAGTTAATACCCAAATATTTAAGTGTATGATTAACTTTGATCTTTGTTTCTGGAATGAAAAAGTCTTTATGGCTAAGAGGGTTTAAAGGGAAGATTATTGATTTGTTGGGATTCACGGCATAGTTTGAGATTTGTGAAAATTTGCCAATAGAGCTTAGAATTTTTCTAGATCAGTTGAAGGTAGTTCCAAATAAATATTTACATTGTCTGTGAAGGCGGTATATTTCACTGGTATTTTATATATAAAGACTGGATGATGGAATATTTTTTGGCTTAACTTTAATAAGAGGACTTCAAGATATAGATTAAATAAATAAGGTGAAAGAAGACAACCCTGCCTTGTACCGTTTATTATTTGAATTGGACTTGAATTCTTCTAGTTTATGCTTAGGGTAGTAGATGCCTTGTTATAGAGGGTTGCAACCATTTTGATGTATTCATCAGGGATAGAGAAGCATTTCATAATTTTGAAGAGAAAATTTAAGTTTACCCTGTCAAAGGCTTTTTGAGCATCAACCGAAATTGCATATTTGGGAGATTTGTCATACTTTGTCATATTGGTTATGGCTTCAATGGATAGAGTGTTGTCCCATACATGTCTATTGTTCATGAAACCTATTTGGTCATAGGATATGATATACGGTAATATATTTTTTAATCTATAAGCCAGGATAGATGATTGAATCTTTATGTCAAGGTTAATTAAAGCAACTGGGCGATAGTCGTTTGTAGTGAGGTTAGTGTAGTTTGCCTTCTGTATAAGAATAGTCCTGGAGTTATTAATATATAAGTCGGAAATGCCAAATTGGATTATATAATTATAGACCTTAAGTAGAATGGGGGCTAGGACTTGCTTAAAGGCCTTGTAGAATTCCGACACATAGCTGTCGGGGCCTGGGGCTTTGCCTGGTTTCAGTTTATTGATGGCTAAAATTATTTCTTTCATGGTTATAGGTGCTTTTAGCAGTTTGTTGTGGGTGTCAGTTATTACTGGAAATTGCAGTTCATCTAGGAAAGGGTCATCTAGGCTTTCTAAATCGAGTAATTGGGGTCCATAGATTTCTTTATACACTTCTTGAAATACATGTATGATTTCTTTATCTGTGAAGTAGGATTTACCCCTATGGTTAATTTGTTTTATTGTGGTAGGTGGGGGCTTAATATTTATTATCCTTGCTAGTATTTTAGAAGGGGTTTGCGCCCATTCAGTGTATCTGTGAATAAGTCTGGATTCCATAAGAGAGTATTGATTTAGGTGTAATTTGTATAGTTGTTTTTGAAGGGTGATCATCTGTTTTTCAATATCTACAGAAAACTTAGTTTGCAACTCTGATTCTAGTCTTCTTACTTCTGTTTCTAGTGCCAAGGTACATGATTTGAACTGTTTCTGAATTAGGGGTGCCTTTTGGATAAGGATACCTCTTAAGGCGACTTTAGCTGCTGCCCATTGTATATCTAGGGAGATGTCTGTCTTTTCAAAAGAACTTGCAGTCTGTGAAAGGAATTATTGGATTTCTTGGTGAAGGGTCTTGTTATTCAAGAGGTTAGGATTAAGGGACCAATTTGTAGGGATGTGGTTCTCATGATTAGGTTTATAGATATTTAAGTTAAGATTAATTTTGGCATGGTCAGAGATAGTTCTAGGGTCACTGTTATATACTATTTCATAAGATGAAAACAATGCTGAGATTAAAAAAAGTCTATCCTGGACCAGGATTTGTGGTGCGCTGAGAAGAATGTGTAGTTACTAATAGAGGGGTAATTTCTGAAAAGTTCAAAAGGGTCAAATAACTTAAAATCATCCATTATATCACTTAGAGTGTTAGTAATACCCAAAGGTTGTTTGTTGGATTTGCAAGTTCTGTCCAGTTCCGGTCTAATGGTCATGTTCCAGTCACCCTCAAGGATCATTAGGTGGTTTTGGAATTTTTCGATAAGTGAATATATTTCATATAGAAAAGAGGATTAATGGAGGCAAGACCCACAGACATTTAATATAAGTATTTCTTTGTTAAAGCATGGGTAGAACATGTTAGATAACACCATCTGCCTTTATTGAAGCACGACCCATAGACGTTTAATATAAGTATTTCTTTGTTAAAGCATGGGTAGAACATGTTAGATAACACCATCTGCCTTTTGGATCTCCACCAGTGGCTATGATTGAGCCTCTAAATGAGTTTTTAACAACTGTTGCTACCCCTTTGGAGACCGCACATTTCCCTGCAGCTATTATTTGTTTTATCCACTTCTTTTTAGTGTCATTCACCCATTGCTCCTTTGTCATGTGCATTTCTTGGATAAGGGTAATTTCTAAAGGAGATTTTTGAATAAGATGTAGTACTAGGTTCCTTTTTTTTATTTTGTAACCCTTTAATATTCCATGAATCTATTGATACCATTCGGATTTATTTAGTGGGTTGGCGGAGTTTGGACTTTATTGCTAGGGTTAAGAGATTTTACGTATAGAGGGGTATATAGATTATGTAGGGATAAATAGCTAGAGTGCCAGTAAAGATGTTTATATATAAGTATTTTTGTTTTTGTTATTGTTGGGATAAGTATACAGTAATAATAGGGTATAGTGGCAGCCTCCTCTCTCAGACTTCCCCCCGTGCTTAACCACAATCTACTTCTATCTGAAAGAGATAAAAAGATACTATTAACATGACTAACTATTTTACAAAGAATTACCAACATTCCAAAATCCAATTTACAACCCGCACTTGAACTTCTTGCTCTTAAAATTGACATTTGTTATTTAGTTAATTAACTTATAATGTGAGCCAAACCATGTACTTGGTTCAAGCAAAAGAGTTAACACAAAACACATTGTACATATGGTTGAAGAGATTTTTTTTTCCCTTTCTTCTTTTTTCCCCTTTTAAACAGAATTATATAACAGTACAAACAGTCATACCAAGTGGACTCCTGTATTATTGTCCCCTGGGGGTGATACAGCATTCTCACCCCATTTTGTCTTAGAATGCTAGCCCATCCATTACTTCCTGTCTGAAGATTTCAGACAGCTCGCATCAGCTGTTCAGCTTGTTGTGTATACATGCAGCTATTGGGCTGACCCTAGATGGTCACTCACTTTCCACCACATCTGGGTCCTACAACCCCTAGTATGTTAACTGCATCCAAGTTATTGGGGAGTACCCAGGAGCAGCACATCCTGCATCACAGAGCTGATAAAGGCTACCTCCAAAACCTGCCTTTAGCTGCATGAGAAAATCATTCATTTTTTTTTTTTTTTGATATGGCTAAAGACAATGCAGTTGTTTAGAGGTTATATGACAGCTTGGGAAGATATAGGGTAGCTGATATTTCCCTAGATTACCCTGGATATTGAGGCAATAACATAGGCCCTTATCCTGCATTATTTATGCTGATTTTAAGAAAAGTCAGCCTGTCTGTACTTAGCTAGAGTAGAGCCCCATGTGTATACCACATGGTCTGCTCTGCTCCATTATAAACCTTGTTCAAACAGTGAGAGTTCTACAGTGTACTCCTTGTTACCTATTATTTGCATCAGGTCAAAAATACAATGCAGTTCTGCGAGTTGGCATAAGGATATGTGCATTTGTGACTAAATATGCCAGCCTGACAGTCCTGTCAAATGTCATTTTGGCAGAAGCAGTGTTAATGTGTTCTGTTCATTCTAACAGGAGCTGCAGAAGCACACTACTATTGCACTTACTTTGCCATGCTCTAGAATCCTTCTATTGTTCTTTGATCTAACTTTTGTATAGGAACCACTCTGCTTTCCCATCAGAACTAGTAAGTACCTTAGTCTTCCAAACCATATATTAAAACCCCTGGATCTGTCCGATGAGCTTACAAGCACTACTCAGTGGAGATACTCATTCTAGTTCAGATCAGGCATCCAGAACAAATTAAACTAATCCTAACCATAAGACTTCCAGCCATTACTCCACTCCCCTTACATTCAATCTATTTCATCACATCAGTGGCCCAGACGGTAACTTTAGGATAATTTCATACTAGATTTCCCTCTAGAGCTTCTCATACTAATTGAATCCTGGCAAGATGAAAACATTTCCAATGAACAAACACTGCCATCGGGTTACAATAATCTTAGATTCAACAGATTCTCTCAAATAGCAGTTAACATGACAATTAGGTTTTCAACAACTTTCAACAAGGTCTCTGTTCCAAAACTATTGCTTCTTTCTTCCGTAGTAAGAAGCTAACAGTAGCCGATATCATCAGTAGTCAAGGCATTTAAAATAAGGACATTCATTCACGCTTCTCCGTCCCAAGCCGGGCCAAGCTAAGGGGTTCTTAGCATAAGAGCTTGTCTCTGACAGTAAAACGTAAACAACAAAAAGTAAAGGCTGTAAAAAGTAACCAGTTACCAGAAGGACAAATTTGGCTTCTCTCTCTCTTGTCCGATGCACAGATGCAGCATTGTGAGGATCCTAAGGACACATTTTCCTTCCTTTAAGCCATATGTTCTCAGTTTTTCCCTGCACGGAGTGTTTAGATAGGAGGGCAGAGCCTCACTATGATGGCTGTGCTCACATAACATATATTGAGATGGTACCACAGTACAACAAGTGGTTTCCTGTTAGAAATATTATCAGGTTACACTTGTAGGTCATAGGTCACTGTGACAACATGATAAACGGTTTCTTGGCCTACTGATTGAACGTTGAGATGGAGAGGTGCTTTTTAGCAAGAAAACTAGAAAGGCAAAAGTTGAAGAGATACCTCAGTCAGATCGCCGAGTTAAGAAGGTTGTTTTGGGTCTGCTTTTTCATCGGTTCATTTGCAGGGCATCAGCAAGAGGCTTGTAGGTATGTGAGATCATTTATTTTTATTAGGGTCAGTTTGTTTATTTAGTTTGATGCTCGGATGGTTGGATGTGTAATCTTTCTTGCTTTATGCTTAGCTGGGGATTGCTGGAATTTCAACAAATGCTTTCTGAAACATGGATTTCGCTTCTTGAAGTTCTTTGATGGAGTATGTGATGTTTCTGTGCTGAAAGGAGAGCGTAGCTGGATATTTCATCTGGAATTTTATGTTTTTATTTATCAGAAACTTGCAAAAAGGTGATAGCGTTTGTCTGGATTGTTTTATAGGAAGTGGCAGGTCCTGGGCAATTGTGATTTTTGATCCCCTCCATATAATGGGTTTCTTGTTTTTTGCAGCTTGCAAGAGTGATTGGGCATGTGAGGCATTTAGTAGTCTAATGTAGATTTGCCTGGGTGTGTCTGGGACTTGTGCTTTTCTCAGAGCTCCATGTATTCTCTCAATTGTAAAAGTTTGAGCAAGGTCTTTGTTTTCCAGGAAGAGACCAAATATTTCCTCTGCAATATTTAGTAGTTGTGGTTGTTCAAACTTCTCAGGTATACCTCTGATCAGCACATTATTACGCCTTGCTCTAGCCTCCAAATCAATTATTTTTTGCTGCATGACCTTTATAGAGGATTCATTGGCAGAAGTGTTTTTTTTTTGAAGTTCCTGTATTTTAATTTCATTGCCCATAGTTCTTGCTTCGTTCTGGTCCAACCTTTAAATGATTTGTTCCAAATTGTTACCGAACAAGGTTAGCTTTGAGGAAAATGTTTGGATTTCAGACTGAAGTGGGGTAAGAGCTGCTTTCAGTTCTTCCATTATGAGGGGATGCTCAGTTTTGCCTTTCTGTGACTGTGGCTGTTTTGGAGCATCAGGCTGAGATCTATTTGTTTTTTGTCTTTTGGTGGTTGTTTCTTTCTCTGGAGACATAACTAGTGACAGTCTAGTTTTTGAGGATTGCACTTCCATTTGCTCCATCTCGATTGAAGTTTTGTTTTTAGCTTATTTATTTGTGTTCTTGTAGAGCCCTTGTAGTGCTGTCTGGCCTAAGCACATGTGGCTGCAGGCACTGTTACACCACTGCTGGAAAAAAAAAAAAGATAGGAGAGCTTTTCAGTGTCCTAGATCCAAGAGAAAGGAAGAAAATTTCTCAACAATTAAGTAGATTTTGGTTAGCTTATTTTTAGGAAATCCTTTCTTTCAATTTTTGATGCAGCAGCAGCATATGATTTTAGTAGATTAACTGGTAGTAGTAAGAGCACACAGAAGACAGTGTTTCCTAGTCAGCGGCCATCTTGGAATCTCATTGCAATAGCTGACTTCTGTTGTGTTGGTCAACATAACTTTGTGCCTGATTCAAAGATTTTGCCTGATAGCCTCTGTTGAGAGATCTTTGTGTAAGATCACATTGGCAGGGCCCATGAGATTGTTCGGAGGAACAAATCCACTTAATGCGTAGATATTGAGATTTGGGAATGTTTCGAATGATGTGGCGTGGGTGATGGCTAGAGGCATGAAGTAAGGTATTATACTATGGAAACTTTCTGTATACCTGTGTTTCAAGTGTGTGATCCATCTGTCTGGTAATGGAGACATCCAAAAAGGTGATATTATAATGTTCAATATTAAGTGTGAATTGGATCCCCCATTTATTTTCGTTGAGATATTCTATGAACTCCTTGGCATAGAGCACATCACTCCGCCACACCATCCAACAGTCATCCAGATAACATCTCCAAATATCTGTCTGGTCCAAGAATATATTGTGATTGTCATCATATGTCAGTTGTTCCTCCAAATATCCCATGAAAAGGTCGGCATAGATGGGGGCAAAGGATGCTCCCATCACTGTACCTTGGACCTGCCAATGACACCCCCCATTAAAATAGAAAACATTTTTGGACAACACATGTTCCGTCAAACAAACTGGTAATGTATTGAAACCAGGAGTGTATAAATCTGATCTATCCAGCCAGTATTGGATAGCCTCTAGTCCCACCCAATGTAGAATGCTGGTGTACAGCGAGGTGATGTCTAGCGTACATGGATACCAATTTGGTTCTAGTTGTGTGTCCTGGATGATATTAAGAAATTGTGTGGTGTCTTTAATTCTGGACATAACCAGAGGTAGCAAAGGCTGTAAATATTCAGTTAGAAAAGCTGATAAAGGTTCTGTTAAGGAACCCCTGCCAGATACTATTGGTCATCCAGGAGGATTAGTAGAATGTTTATGTATCTTAGGCAATAAATAAAGATATTGTGGTTGGGGATCAGAAACCTTAAGCTGCTTACAAGATTTTTGACAAATAATGCCTTCCTCCATGGCTAGGTCTAGAAAAGAGTCAATTTCTTCTTGAAGTTGGGAGTTGGATCTATGACCATCTGTATGTATGAACAGACGTCTGACAACTGTTTCTCTGCCTCGGCCTTATACATATTCCAGTCCATGACAACTACTGCCCCTCTCTTGTCCGCTGGAAGAATGACTAGATCATGTTTCTTGCTAAGATTTTGTAGGGCTAACTGTTCAGGTCTGGATAAATTATGGTTCATACAATGTGTTTCATGGTGAAAATGAAGATCTTTGAGTACACACTCCTTGAACACTGCGACATGTTTGCCCATGGGAGGCATAAAGCTAGATTTCCCAAATTGAAAATCAGTAGGTCTTTGAGTATGCTGTGGGTCAGAAAAAAATATTTTTAGGTTAAGTAATCTGCAGAAATCATTGACATCATTGACCAGGGTATGTTCAGGAACCAAAGAAGAAGGTACAAAGTTGAGACCCTTATTAAGCAATTTTATTTCAGCTTCTGACAAATTGTAGGAGGAGATGTTGTGCACATTATCAATGTTCAATTAGTTGTTATCTTCTCTAATAACTGTTGAATGTTGTGTATGCTTTCTGTGTTTCCTGCCCCCCCCCCATGTTTCTTACGCCTTAAAGGTCTCTGTTTGGTTTCCTCTTGGTCACTGGAGATTCTTGGGTGGATAGAGAATCTAAATCAGTAATAGATGATGAGTCATCCCCTGATGTCCCACTATAGCCTTGTTCTTTATTTCTTAATATAGATCGTGGTCTTTTCTTCCTATTGGTTACCTTGGGACCAAAACCATAAAAGCGTACATTTGTTTAGGTCACAAAGGGCTTTCCCTTATCATAATCCATGGTATCTCTCTGGAATTTTTGTTTTTTTCTTAATCAGTTGTTCCTCTAATAATGATAAATCTTTAGCCAAATTGTTCAAATGTTTACTAAAAAAAGGCTCTGCCTCATAGACCTTAACTTCCTCACAATTGGCAGTAACTTCTGATATGCATTGATTAATTATTCTTTCATAATATTTAGTTAGGGCATCAACAAAAAGCATGGATGCTTCATGTTGTGCATGGGTCCATTCCCGGGATAGTTGGTCATCTATGTGGTTCACCAAAGGTTGGATCTGGACTCTTAGGCCTCTTGGTATGATATCCTTTAGCTTATAAGCTTTGAATAATTTAAGATGCCATATATTGGAGCTTAGTGTCCCCATATTTTTTGTCATTTTCTGAAATAGGATGCCACAAAGGCTGTCCGGATCCTCCCTTCCTAGATTGGAGTTTGTTGAATTGGGTTGTGCTAAACCAAAGATTTCTAAATTATCACGGTCTGCTGACAGTCCTTCCAATAGCTTGGTGAGATCCATGTCTAAGCGTATTCCTAATCAATAAGTGAATAACAAGATGTCCTAAAACAGAGCTTGTAAATCAATATAGTATAACCAATAGTATATAAAAAATCAATTAGTGTGAATATTTATTGGAGGTTGTCAAACCACTCTGAAATTTGTTTCAATATCCAAACCAAAAGAGAGAAAAAACAATATATTGTTAAAAATATTACTAAGTAGAATACAAATATAAGGTCCACACCTAGAGATCAGGCATGACTAAAGGACTACATCATGAGCCTCACAATTATAAACAGTGGTTGGTAGATGAATACCTTCAAAAGAGATTATGAATGGCCTATCAGTGTCTTTGCCCAACTTAAACAACAACAAGTTGTATACGGATGACCGACCTTCATCTCTGCCACCCAATAATATATGTTTATTAACTGTTAATATAGAGCTTATTTAGTTTGATGTGGGATTTCTTCCCTTCTTGGGCATTGCAATTCCTATTCTTGGCCAGGATTTTCTTCCTTTCGTTGTGTAATCTATTGATGTTGTGATACTACCCGGGTGGCTTGTATTTTGAGTTTGTCGCAAGTTTATTTTGGGTAGGTATCACAGCTGCTATATAGCTGCATACATGACTGTAGAGGGTTCTTGTGAATGATGGTGTAGGCAGTGGTGCTCCCGCTGTTTGGGGGGGGGGGGTTGAAATTTTGCCAGGATGTTAGTTTGCTTTGAAATAATTTCTAAAAGTTCCAGGGTTACCCAGTGTCCCAGGTTTTATTTTTATTTTAAAAGAGTGAGTCAGCATTATAGCTTGACATGACTAGTGAGGACAGGCTAAGGACAACCACAAGGCATTCTTCAGTTATGCCCAAAATCTCACAAAAGGTTCAATGTTCTACCATGTTATTGAGGGCTAGGTCGAAATGTTAGCACCTATAGTGGGAATGCAGACTATCTGGTCCAGGCTATTTGTGTTTACAAAGTCCAGGAATCTCTGGGCCTGCATGTTAGGGGTCAAGTATGATACCCAGTTTATAGTGGGGGAGTTAAAGCTACCCATGAATATGATGTTGGGTTGACTGGAAAATGTCTCCAATATGTTTAAGTATGTGTTATGCATTTCCTAGCTCATAGAGGATAACCTATAGCTTGCAAGGCTGTGGTATGGGACTTTGCCTATGGTAATTTGGATGTGGAGAAGCTCAAGCACATCATACTATTTGACCAATTTGTTTTTGATATAAATTGACACCCACAACACCACCTTTTGTCCCTCCCTGTGCAGTAACAGTCAGTGAACTGCAAGGAACTATGGTAACTGTTTTCTACATTGCTACAATTTAGAATAAATGTGAGCAAAGAGCCATTCTGTATAAACTGTACATACATACATACATGCTTTTCAATTCTGAGGACTTTTTTTGTTCCTCAATTTCCAGTTATAGGGGTACTAAAATGGAGACACTGCCCAGTTCACCAACCAGCCTAGCTGCAGTTCTGGGTGATTTCCCATTCTGTTTTAGATCTTTTTAAATGACCACCAAAGAAGGCACAACTCAGGATCACTGGGTGGATCTATAGACCTTATGGATCCTCCTCCTCTGCATGGACCATACAGTTTCAGCAGATCACCATTAAATCAGTCTAAATAAGCCTCAATTTTTGGTCCTCAGAGGAGTAGACAAGTGTGTCAGCATCATCATCCAAGTTCTTCACAAGGGCTCTGGAGGAAATCAAGATGCCTGGATTTGCATATGACTTTCCTATGTCTATTCATGAAGGGGGATTCAGTTCATGGGGAGGCCTGTCTGATGAAGAATAGTCCTTAAAAGATTCAAAAGCACCTATAGTCCCTCTGTCTTTATATAGAAAAATTGGTAAGAAGGCTAAGATCTAGCAGGCAGACAGGTAAGTGTGTTAGGTGGGCAAAGGTGCTGACAATGAGGGTGGGACATACAGTATCAAAAGAAACCATGGCAAGGTGGCCACCTGGTTTGAAGACAAAATTAGCATTAAAAGCAGCACTGACATTGACAGCACTGATGCTGAATATCACAAGGCTGAGTAGATCAGCACTAACAGAAGAAAAAGTCTGGAATTAACATAGCACTGAGAGCCCAGAATGTGGCACTGGCATCAAGACTATCAGTAATAGTGAATTGGCATCTACTGCAGCACTGACAAGGGGAAACACTGTCAGCACCACCACCACCATGCCTTGGCATCAAGACAGGCCCCAATGTCAGGACTGGCACCATAGGGGGGCAAGCTCATCTCCAGTATTGATTGATAAATGTGAGGAACAAGAAAATGCAATACAGGAGAGGCAAAGTTGGTTGAAAAGGCCATCAGAGTCTCCCTATATTCTATAGAGCAGTCATCAAATCACCTGCCTTGAGCCCTCAACCTAGCTTCTGCCAGCCTGTAAGTCTATGATAGGGATAGCAGAAGAGGGAGGCAGATCTGAGTTAAGTCGGCCAAGATTTCAATATGACAGGAGAAACATCTGTCAGATTCAACAATGATCAATAAAGGAAACTTGATTGCTTCAGATAAACTACCTTAGCTTTAACAATATTTGTCACTCATTCATCAATACTTGAGACAGAAGTTGGAGATACTTGATAAGCAACTAAATCAGTTGTTGAAAAAGACAATGATAATTTAGTCTTTAGTTCAGTATAGGAGGGAGCTCCAGACATAGAGGAGTAAGGTAGATGATGAGCCAATCATCTCATCAGAATTCTGTGGTGCAGGTGTTGATTGCCCTGTAAAGCACACTGTTAATTTTTCTACATGGGGTCAGGGTGTCATGTTAACTGTAGCCATATCTCTCTATTGAATGCCACACTCTTGCCTTCTTTAGCACTCATTCTTGACTGTTGAGGATCTTCTCTCACATAATCCATCCACCTCTTTGCTGGATGCCCTCATTTCTTCTTACCCTCTTCCTGTCTGTCCCAAATATTCTTCACCAGATTGTCTTCTGCTTTTCTGCACATGTGCCCAAACCACCATAATCTGTTCTCTTTGATCTTTTCTGCAATTGGAGCTACTTTGGCTTCTGCTCTTATGTCCTCATTTCTTCATTTGTCCCACAGTGTGCATCCTACTGCCCTTTTCAGGCACTTCATTTCCATTAACTGTAGCTTTCTCACCTGCTCTGCCTTTACAGCCAAGATTTCTGTACCATGCAGTAGTACTAGTTGTACCACTGTTTTGTACACCTTACTTTTTAGCTTCTTTAGGATTCGTCAGTCACACAATACACTTGACACTCTATGCCAGTTGGCTACAGCCCCTCTGATTCTTGCTTTGACCTCATTACTTAGACTTCCCTTCTTGTCAACCACCCCTGCCAGATACTTGAAGCTATTAACCTTTTCCATTATCTTCCCTTCTACCTCAATTCTCAGCTTATTCTGATTTCCCTAATTTGCTGCGATTACCACTGTCTTACCTGCACTTAGTTTTATGCCATGCACCTTCAGTTTTGCATTCCATTTCCCTATCCTTTGCTGAAATAACTGCTCAGAGTCTGCCTGTAATGCCACATCATCTGCATACAGCAACTTTGTTGATCTATCCCCTCCAATCTGTTTGTTAATGTAGTCCATCACCGGTGGTGCTCACCCACTTCCACTGGGAACCCCTTTGTGAGACCAAATACTCTTCATACTTGAGTCACTGGGTTCTTGTACATAGCCTGATCTAATTCTACCAGTGTTTCTTGGACTTTGAACCACCACATTACTGCCCAAATCAGCTTTCTTGGGACCTTGCATATGCTTTCTCCAAGTCTAGGAATACCCATTTGGACTCTTTCCTCATCTCTAATTTCTTCTCAACTATCTGTCTCACTGAAAACATTGGGTCAGTTGTACTGCATCCTGATTTGAATCCGAACTTCCCATCTCCCATCTTGCTTTCTACTACTCTACGCATCCATTTATCATTCACCCTCTCCAGAACTTTCATGCAATGTGACAGGAGTTTGATACCTCTGTACTGCCCACAGTTGTGGATATCCCCTTTATTCTTGCACACTGGCACAAATATGCTTGAATACTCTCATTTATTTTTTTTATTTTTTATTTTACATTTGTTTACCGGGCTGGTCCAGCTGGATACATGTCCATTTTCAGCAGATGCCCGGGTGGAAAGCACCAAATGCAAACATTAATATCAGAATTTACAATTTTAGTTCAGTGAAAAAAATAAATAAATAAATAATAGTATTAGCATTAGCATGTTCTTACAGAAGCAACAATTAGAAATTAATTACAGACTAGGAGTATACAAATTACGCGTGATAGCAGAAAAGTTTTAGTATAAGATTTGTATGAAGGAGAATTGAAGGTACTAGTAGCAAATTGAAAGCTAGTCAGGGTTAGTGCAGGGGCAGAGCCAGTGAGTTATGAGGTGGGTTCTGAGTTGGAATTTGAAACAGGGAAGAGAAGAGATAGCAGTGAGATTGTCAGGAAGAGAGTTCCAGGCTTTACCTATTGTGTTTGAGAACAAGGGTTTGCCTGCCAAGTTATTGGATTTGCAAGTTGATATAAGAAGTTTGTTAGAAGAACGTAGGCTTTTAAGGTTGCAGTAAAGAGTGATAAGGGAGGTGAGTATAGGGGTGTTAGTAGGTTTGTAGAGGATTTTATGGGCTAAGGAGAGCTGGTGATATAAGATCAGATTTTGCAGCCCAAGCCATCCTAATTGCTTTAAGTTTATGTAGTGGTGGGTTCTAAAAGTAGAGCCAGAGGCAAATCTGGCAATACTGTTATAGGCAACAGCCAGTTTGCAGAGGTTAGATTTGGACAGGTATGTGTAAATAGGGGAGGCATAAAGGAGGGAAGAAATCAGATGGGTATGGGCAATGGAAGTTCTGCTAAGTGGAGTAAGGAATGGTTTAATTCTATACAGGGAGCCTAGTTTTCTGTTAACTAATTTTATAGTGTTGTTAATGTGATAGTCAAAGCATAGGTTATTGTCTATATCTACTCTGAGGAGCTGGTAGTGGGGTCAGGTGATATGTTAGTGCCATTACTAGATAAGACAGAGAAGTTGAGAGGAGAGGATTTTTGGGTGGGGGAGAACAGTAACAGTTTGGTTTGCTTGGGGTTTAAGATTAAGCATCATTTTAGGAACCATGTTTCAATGGTTTGGAAAGTCTGTTGGGTGATAGAGTGCAGTTTGGAGGGGGATGAAGCAGAATAAATCAAAGTAGAATCATCAGCATATTGTACACAGGTTGCAGAGGAAATACTGGTATGAAGATCATTAATAAAAATAGAAAACAGAAGGGGCCAAGTATAGAACCTTGTGGGACTCCGAGGGTAATGGGAAGGTGGTTGGATAAGTTATTGTGTCAGAGTACTGCCTGTTGTCTGTTATGAAGATAGGAGTGGAACCACATTATAGCTCTTGAGTCTAGTGAGAATGTTTTAAGTAAATTTAACAGTATCTGGTGATTGACCATATCGAAGGCTTTGGATAGGTCAATAAAGAGAGCAGAGGTAAGGATATTACTATTTCAATTTTTGTTGATGCTGTGAGAGCACAAACTCCCCACTGTGTACCTGAGTGACAGCCCCTCCAAATAGTTCTCACCTCAAGTCCAACTGCTAGGCACAGATAGGCTTGAGTCCAATAGGAGGAGGACACTCTGTAGGCAGAAAGGAAATAAAGCACCTAAGATAACTGTTAAAGCCTCTTGTCTTCTAGGTAATGATATTGAAAAGCTTCCCCCGAGTTTTAACTGGTGGAGGTTCAACCAGGTGAAAAGAAAATGAGTGAAGATACTAACTCCATGGTACACTATCATGGAGAAGAAGAAAAAGGCCACACACAATTTATTACTGCCAGCATACAAACTGAAATTGCACTGGCAGTGATTTTCAGTGGGATACAGAGATCAACACATTCAATATCAGTGTACTTAAATTCTGAAGCTGAATCTTTGTCCAGTTAACAAGCAACATAAAGCAGAGCATTGTGCTGAAATAGGGTGTCAAAAGATACAGACTGCATACCACTTAACACTTCTGCAAGAATCACCTTTGGTGCATCTAAGAAGTCATTTTTTTCCCTTTATCAGAATATTATTGTTGAGGAAATTATATGAAAAAGAGACTTTCAATTAATGAAAAATTACTGGAAAAGTCTGATATGGTTTTTCCGTTAGTTCTACTAATGCCTTGTTAAAGTTGCTTACCAAACATTTTTAGCTGGTACTTCAAGTAAGGCCTATTTACTGTCTTCTGGATTAAGTGTGTTAGCCAAACATATTGACAGTGGTAGTGGTAGTTGTAGCAGCAGCTCTCAAAGATGCACCTAATTAATCACAAGCAAATTAAAAGTCTTCTACATTTGTTTTATCCTAACATGTTATCCTTAACAGACTTATTTGTCCAGAGCTATATAGCATTGAAGTTACTGTCTAAATCAGCAATCTGTTGCTGCCACATGTGAATCAGTTATCAACTCTGTGTGCAGATTAGATGCTGTGAAAATCCTCTCATCAAATATTTAAGTGACTTTAACTTGTTCATTCATAGTAACAAAAGTTAGCTCATTTACTACTGACAGTTTTCAAAAGGTGTGCAAAGTTCAGGAACATCCTCACGGAGAGTAGATTTGTCTTCTTAGATAGAGCAGCAGACCTCCCTATCTTATCAAGATCGGCCATGGCTAAGAACTGCCCATGATTCTAGATTAAGCAAGGAACCATTTATAAGCTTTCAATACTGCCAGAGACTATGAGCAAGGTCCAGGTAGGGTATGCAGTACCAGTTTATCTCTCCAAAGAACCCTATCCTATGAGTGTAGAAAGCACCTTCCCTTACAAATTCATCCAAATTTGGGAAGATCTGAACGACCGACGTTTTGACACAAATCAGGAAGGTGTTTCTTGGAAACCAGCTGAAAACCCCTACCTGACCAAGGAAGGTAATCCAGGGCAAAGGTTGCATTCCCACATGTGGCATCAGCTGCTGTATATGGAATATGGGTAGGATTCCAGCCACCCCCATATTTGAGACCAGGATTTTCAAGGCACAGAACACTTCCCTAGAAAAACCAAGGAATCATTTCCCCGAGTAGGAAAGTGGAAACTTACCATCCCATACTTAGGAGGGCCACTCCACAGATCCATTCTGCAGCCAGGTTTAAGGGCTGCCTTTCTTCCTAAAGGTGAGGTTCAACCCCCGATGACAAGGCCTATTTTCTCCCAATAATACACCATATGGGAGTAGCCCAGATACAGCCACAGTCAGAACAAATGAAACAACTACCTTCTTAGCAGCCTGGAACATTTCTGGCCAACTGCTGCATCAAGGGGAGGGGGAGGGAAGGGAACCAGCAACAAATGAGCCCAGTGCTGAAGGTATCTGCATATTGTCCTCTGTCTCCCAGAAGAGCATAAATGTAAGGACAAGGGATGGGGCACCAGAAACTGAAGAAAACTGTCTGCTAGGAAGGAAGGCATTCATTAAGAGTTCTGAATCTTACTTGAAGAGACTCTGTCTATCAACAGTGGTATAACGCAAGCATGATCTTAATTAGGCCATGCTGTACTAGCACTCCAGGGTGCCCAGCACTTGACCAGATTGCTCTCTATTTGCTCATTATATTCAAAAGACATTGATGCAAATTAAACCATACCAGAACACACATGGACAGCACATTCAATTGGTCTTCCCTCATCATGAAATCCCAAGAGGAGCTTGAGGCCACCCCAATCTCTAGTGAAAGATGGAATTGAAACCTGGACAGTACATGGCATAGCTGAGAACCTTGAGCCCAATGCCTTCTTGGCCAACATGTCTCTTTCCTCAACCACCCTATCCATTAGTGAAGGGGAATGCTGAGACATCCAGGACAGAGAAAGCTTTCCTGAGATTAAGTCTGGATGTCTACACAAGATATCAATTCAATTGGGCTGAAGAGTGATATCAAAAATCAGGAGCAGCACAGAAGAGAAGGGATGACTCCAGACTTCTAAGATTACATAATTCAAGGCTGACCCCAGTGGCTGAATGACTGGAGAACCTACAGATATTTCATTACAGTGAATAAGCAGAAAATATCAAACACAGCCCAGAGGATTCATTCCAAAATAATCCCAGGAAAGCAGCACACTCTAAACAGCCAGAACAAAGATCTCTGCCTCTGACTCTAAAGGAAGCCAGCAAGAGGGAACCAGCATATCCACCCAGTCTAAGAATCTGTCATGAAAAAGTCTTGTGGGGACGTGAGAACAAGAGATCACATGATCTTCCCTTTCAGCAGATGGAGGTACAAATGACCAGGGTAGCACATGATGAAAGGCCAGCAGTGGACCTCATGCAAACATTCAGTGGAGGTCTCTATGGGTGAACTCTCACATTCATGACTCTAACACCTGCTAAGAGTTAATTAATAATCAAAATCTTCAAGTTACCCGTGATGTTATACTAGAGATTAGATACTTTTATACTATGTTATCTGTAATGCATATCTGTCTTCGAACTACAGCCCACATGTGTACCATAATGTTTTACATCATGTTTCAGCTGCTCTAAACTGCAGCTCACATTTCTACTTCTTTGTTTTATGCCTGCATTTATTGTGCTTCAGTTCTCTTTTATGCTTGTAATATTTTGTTTTTTTTCACTACTCATATTTTTTTCTACTTGTACAATGATTGGAATATAGAATTATTTTAACATCCACTACCTTTTTATTTATAGAAGCTATAGTCAGAAGTTATATACTATTGCACTTCTTGCTCAAGATATCTCAACATGGTCATATGCTTGAAACTTTTGTTAAATGTATTTATCATGGTGTCTCTGTGTACATTTTTTATTAGTTCCTGCAGTTTTCCTGTCTGCTGTATGTTCTGTGCATCCAGGCTATAGCTGACATGGATCCCCAGGGCCATTCTAGTACTCTGATCATCAAACAGTAAACAGACAAACAAACAAACAAAATATTCACATGTCATTCCCAAGCTGTGGACCCTGAAGTGGGCTGATCAGGTGGCATCTCCAAAAATGGGTGACCAGTGTAGATGGACTGAAATGGCTTCTTGTCTGTGATTCAGTGATTTTAAGGGCTGAGCCCCATAATGAGGCCAGATGAACCCATGATCAGTTCAATCATACTGGGAAAAGACAGTGCAAGAACACCAAGGTGCACCTTCCATGGAGGGAGCTGTCAGTGTTTTTCTCCTTTGCTTCAAGTATCTCATCTAAACTGAGAAACTAAAGCAGTCACGTTCCAGCTACCCATGTACAATGTAAGTCACATCTCCTGAGAAGCCTGGGATGGTAAACATACCACTGAATTATCCCTATGAGAACATGGCAGCCCACCTACTCACCAGAAAAGAGGGAAAGCATTTTCCAAGATGGCTTCACACTGAACAACAGCTTAATTTCAGCTCTCCCAGTATGAAAAATTAAACTTAAACGTAAGGAGCAGTAATTTTGTCCGTTTTAGTAAAATTCAGTTACTGGCTAGTAAGTGCACTGCCTGGATGCCAACAAAGAAGAAACATAGAGAGCCTGAAAGAAAATCAGTTATAAAAGGTAAAGAGAAACACTGACTGGAAAGAATCCTGCAGCTGTTCAGCAAAAAACAGTTTGAGTTCCAGCGTTGGTACAAGAGATGGCTTCCAGTAATTTAAAAGGAAAAATAAATTAAATGTTCTCAGAGCTGATTAAAACAAATGAAACGTTGAATGAATATATCAACTCAAATAAAAGCATAGAAAAAATGGAAGGAAGCTTTAAAAAGCTATTCAGAGGAACTGAAAAACTGCAAAAATCAGAGATGAAATGAAGAAAAGACTGGCTGTGTATGAGACGGCGCAAGAAGAGCTGTTTAAAAAAATAGTAGAATTAGAGGGCAGGGCACATAGAGAAAACCTGAATTTTTCTGCTGTACAGGAAAACTGGAAGGAAAAGACTGTACTGATTTTATGAAAGTGCAAATAAGCAACTGTACTGGTATTCAACATCAGGATGTGTTAATTGAAAGGGCACATCATGTGAAAGCTTCAAACCTGTCCATGAGAAAGTAAAGGTGCAATTGTAGCAGCAGAAAGAGTTGATCCTGACAAATCTAAGGCAGAAGGGCAAATAGTACATATGGAGACAGTAGAATGTTTGTATAAAATGATTATTCACTGTACACCAGGCAGAATAGAAACAAATTTATCCCAGCAATCAGAGAATGTCTAGAGGCAGATGTGAGATCCAAGCTACTGTATCCAGCTTTCTTCAGAATATTTTTCCTAGAGGATCAAAGTCATCTTGGGTGTAAAACAGGCTAAGGAGGAAATAAAGTGTATCCAACAAAACATGACCTAGCAAACATAATTGGACTCTGCTTCTCATTCTTCTAGCAATAAAGCTCATAGAGAAACTTTGACAGTGAAACCTTTTCCAGTGTTCCAAAGGAAAATACTTGACAGACAGAAAAAAGCACAGGGACCGACTAGAAAAATTTTGAAGTACCTTGGACTTGAACAGAGTCTGGGTTTGGGAGATGAAGATGACCAGTAACAGTAAAATTACTGAATAAATGTGAGACTATAAAGCATCATGCCCATTTGGTTTTACAAGAAAAAGTGACTAAGAAAGACTGGATTTTTGTTGACGTTGTTAAATGTATTGGAGGACTGACAGGCATATGCCCCACTCTGTCCAACAACAACTCCAACAACTCTGCAGGTGATGCTATATTTGCCAACTCAACCGGTATAATCTGTAATCTACTCTCTAATACTGTTACCAAGGAAACCTCACTACCCCTATTTAAAAGAGAACTCAAAAAAATAGTTCACATCTCATTGGCTGTGCTTTTGTTGTAAACCTGACTAACAACTTCACTAATACATGTCTTGCTACCCAACCTGCTGTTTAGCCAAGTATCTATGCATCATAGCATTTGAATGTCTAAGCATTGTGAATTATGAGATCTGATTGTATTCTATGTTCACATTTTCTGATACGTCTTTGCCAATCAGATGTAAGTCTGCACATTGTGTATATTGATATCTGCCTGTATTCTTTGTCTATATTTTTCTAACATGTCTGCCTGAGTTTATCACTCAGTGATGTATGTACTGTCTCCTTTTTGGTATGTGGAGCTTTTCTCCCCAGGCGTCCGCTGAAAATGGACATATATCCAGTCAAACTATCCCTGTCAACAAATGTAAAATAAAGAAATAAAATATATACTTAGTGCATTTATTTAAAAATAGCCATTGCACTTATTTCCTAAGGAAAAAAAAAAAAAAAAAAAATATATATATATATATATATATATATATATCCTACTATATTAGTGGTCAAGGGTTGTTACAAAGACAAAACATCCATAAAATCTAGGACATTGAATACTATGTTCTAAGACTACATCCTTTTGGAAAGGGCTTTAAAGGGACTTTTTTCATTTAGTCCCCTACCTTGATCTGCCCTCAGATGAATAATCCATCCAACCTCTCAAGCCCCAGTGGGATTCCACAGATCACCCTCACACAAACTGGGTTCTACCATGTCTATTGCCATAAATCTAAAACTGTCTTGCTCATTCGTGTCCCCAACATGCTTTGATAAAGCATTATTAACTGAACTAATGTGAATATTATATAAATGCTCTCTCATTGTATCTCTAAGCATCCAATCAGTTTTACCAACATAGAATGCTTTACATTCTATGCAATAGCTCAAATAAACAACATGTAAGGTTAAACAGTTCACATTAACCTTGAAAGTATACTTCATTTCTGTATCAGGATGCACAAAGACACCACTGTTATCAATATAACAGCAGTAATTATACTTCCCACAAGGTTGAGTAACATTGCCCAAGTGGCATGCATTGCTGATAGAAACTTTGGGGTAACAAAGTAATCTTTTCAATGATTTCTTATTCTTATAAATGAAATATGGTAATCCCATACTACCCTCTTATCTGGGGATCAGATGTTAAAATACTCCAATGCTTATCTATAACCTTAGTAATGGCCTTAATATCAGTGGTATAGGGCATGGAAATAGGAATTGTCCTAGTCAACTCTGCCACAGTTCTCCCATTGATATTACTGGGTGATACAAGATGTTTAGAGAAATATGGTTTTGCTATGCTATCCCTCAATGAGGGGATCACATCCAAAACGTTATTGACTTCTGATGGATAGTAGCCTCTCTTATACAGCCTATCCCCAAGATCAGACATCTCAGAAAGGAAGCCTTCCTCAGAGGCATTAAGCATGGAAGCCCTCATACCTTGCCCTTTAATTATATTTCTAAAAATATGCTTTGGGTGCATGCTATGTCTATGTAATAGAATATTCTTGTAACATAATTTCCTATACATACTAGTATTAACATTCCCATCACTTGACCTACATATAGATATATCCAAAAAATCAATTATTCTGTCAGAGTACGATAGTAAAATTAAAAAATGGAGTAGAGCCATTCAAGCTTTTATAATACACATGTAGATCAGACATATTCCCATACCATACAAGAAACAAATCACTGACAAACCATCAGTAGAAAGGGACATAAGAATCAAACAAGGACATCTCAAACATGTGGTCCTCCTCCCATTTTGCCATCACCATATTGGCGTAGTTATTGGCACTAGAAGTGCCCTTAGCTACGCCATCATTCTGGAGGTAATAAACTCCATCAAACTTAAAAACAATGTTTTCCAGTACTATCTCCATACATAGTAGCCATAACAAATCTATGACAGGATGGTCATACCCACTATGTGTTTGGTCAAATAGCATTTTTTAGTTTTATTTTATTCTATTCTACCAGTTGGTTTTAAATACCATTTTAAATCAGGTGTAATTTAATTGTATATTTTGTTTCCATCATCATACATTTTTTCTTATTATTTTTTCTTTTTCTGGTTCTCTTTTTTCCAGTTTATTCAAAATGATGCGTAATAAGAATACTAGCTAATTATACAATAATATTTTTATAGATCGCTTTTAGGGTTCTTGTACACAGACCGGAGGAAGTCTAGAAGGACGAAAACAATCTTTCTTAACAATAGGTTATGAAAATATAATATGATTTTTACAATTGATTTTTTACATGCAAAGTGTATATGTATATATATATATATATATATATATATATATATATATATATTTTTTTTTTTTTTTGATTGCCAAATGGACTAAGGTTGATATATTTCCAGCCATGTAGTATATTGTCTTGGATAAAATCACAGACTTAATAATCTGGTTAAGTAAGAGGTACCACATCATTATAAATTTTATTTAAAGTACATAAGGATTATATTATTATGACAGCTACTAAGCAGGGCAGGACCAGCTCGAATGTCACACTGATGGGGGAAGGGATGTGAATTTAACATGAGTACCAATAACACTTTGTTTTACAGCACAATAAACCACTCCCTTGCCTGATAAAAAGTATATATATATTTAGAAAGCTTGTGAGGAAACTATTACTCTATTTTTGTTTTACTTGGATTGCTTGTCTGTGTACTTAATAAAGGATTTTCGACTAGAAACAGACTGCCTGCCTTGCTTGGATTACTTTCGAATACTTAGTAATTCTGTACAATTATATATTTTTTATTTATTTTTTTTTACTTAAGACAAGTTTAAGTTCGCTGCTTCTACTACTATTGTCTGATCTGATTACTATACAGTGATTAACTAGAGATATATGGACTGAAAATCTTCCACACAGAGAAGTTTCTTACAGTTTTATTTTTATAAATAAATACATTCCAAGAGAAAACTATCTCTAAAAATCAAAGAATCTGCTTACATCAACCTTTGTATTCAAAGCATACCTTAAATAGTAACAGGACATGGATTACCTATGCCCCTTACTGTGCATGTGTTTTGGGAGAGTTGGGGACTGAGAAGCCATGCAGGTTCTAGTTACCATTTATTTTAATAAAAAGATGTATAGTGGTCATTTTGTAATATAAGTGATGTACTAATGAAATAATTACACAAATGTTCTGAGAGTTGAGATTCTTCTTAAATCAGATTTAAACCAACTTTTGTAATAAAAATAAAATATAATATATTTAAAAAGTAATCTTGTCGCCTGTAGTCCAGAATATTGATCATGGTGATGAGATAACTGTATTATTCCTTCCAAAGACAGCAATATCACCTTCCATTTTTTACCAAACAATTTACAGTACTGGTGTATTCAGTAATTTTGCTCTAACATCATCATCATTACAAGAAACTCTCAAAAGCCAAGCTAGTCCTTTCAAAAATACCTAACTTGTTGAAGTATCAGTGGCATTATATGCAGAGTTTAGTGTATGTACTCATGTCTACAGTAGAGACTTGACTTCTATATTCAATTTGCAGCATTGCTACTAGGAATAAAATGAAAACATTAATAAATTTTGGTTGAAATAGAGTTTTAATAAGAAAACCATGCCAGCCAAATACTTTACAGCTTTCCTGTGAAGAACCAAAGGCCCTAACACTACAGAGGATCAGCCAAATCCAAAAGGATGAAACTACAAGTGAGTGAAACTCAGATGGTTGAGGAATACCTGGCCAAAATTACAGTGTAAAGCAGTACATCAAAAACAACCTGAAAATCAGAAGTATGCTCAAAATCTAGAAGTTAGCAACACAGGAGACATAGAAGACCTAAACTGTGGAGCCATCAGTGAAACAAAGTCAGTCCACTGAAGACTTAAACAACTTTGAGATGAATGTCACTAGAGAAATTAAGTGTGTCTGCAGTGCCATTTTGGCACAGAGGGACAAGCCACAGCTCTTAACTGTAGGATACTCTAACCAGTGTAAAAGGTGAACAAGAGATTTCCTATCAATTATCAGTACCCATCTGACCAATGGACCTGTCTATTCCCAATTAATGGAGCAAGAGTCAGCCAGGAGAAGCTTTCATTTAGACAGCTGTCAAGGGGGTTGTGCAATGGGATGATAAGGAAAGCCCTCCCTCCCTCCAGGTAGAATGAGTGGTGGTTCCCCAATCTCCATTATGGAAATGACAGTGATTCTGTGTGCTCCTAAGTGCATGCATACTTCCCCTCCAATGAGAACTGAGTAGGCCATGCCTTTTCAATCTTCTGCTAATTGATCCCTGGCCACTGGATTGCAGTAAAGTGTACACCCTTCTGTCCACGGAGACAAGCAACAAATGACATAATGAACTTACACTGCCAGCTGTAGAGTAGTGCAGCTTACAAGGCATGAGCAATAACTGTGTGCACTGCTGAGGTCAAGGAGTTACGAAAGATTATAAAATAAGAGGTGACCATATCCCAGGACAACCTTGAAGTAATTATGCAGACACATACTATTGCTACATCCAATGAAGCTCAAGTGCTCCTACATGCCACGAGGTTCTTCCATCAGATGCACCATTTTAAAAAGAAAAACAGTGCTCTGAATTAATGCTCTGAGGTAAAAACATATGCCTAACTGAATGATCGTGGCATGCCCCTGCAACACAGAGCCCTCATCTGTAAAACTGTGCCACTGGAAGATATGAGGTCATTGTTCATTATACTGCCAAATGGAAGTGATTTCATTGATTTGGCAAAGTTCATTTTGTGGACAATGAATAATAGTTTCTCAAACCAATCTTTTGTTATTAGCTGTAAGTTTTCAGAGCTGTCTGTGTACATGTTCAGCTTCAAGGTTTACTCTACTGCATTATACTTTAAACCCAAAAAGAGCCAAAACTGCCATGAGACAATACTAATGTACCTGTTATCTGTATCTGAGAAGCAAGGTCTTCACTCTAACCCAGATTATATCCTGCTGGACTCCTATAGTGTTGCTGGAGTAGAATTTCCTGTTGCTAGGATCTGTGACATGTGAGTGACAATCCAGTAACATGGTTTGTGATAGAAGTATGGCAAGTACCTGCATATCAGACTAAGCTCACTGTACTGCACTGATATTCAAAATACATTCTGAGTCCAGAACAGGAAAAAAGTCTGATGACCAGACCTGCTAATTTTCAGAAAACTATATTGTTGAGTGGACATGGAGATACAGGATGTGAATCTACAAATGTCATTGACTGCCATACCTCTTCCACACAGCCACCTGCTTGATACTACACTGATGGCCTACTGAAAATGCAGATTAATGCAGATGGGTAACACAGAAGACTTTGTTCTTTGTTTTGCTGTCACACTGGGGGACTGCCTGAACTAATTAAAGTCGTCTTGCAAATCATGAAATAGTCTTACAGCAGAAAATATTACAGAACCTTCTTCCCTCACCCTGAAAAATGATTTTTTGTTGCATTTTTCCTCACTGCCTGTGAATCATCCGCCTCTTCTTGGCAAATCATTCTACTCATTCCCAATAAGTGGGTTGGGAGTTGACCAGGAGGGGCCATCATTTATGCAGTTATCCAAGGCAGTTCCAATTTTTACCTGGAACCATATTTCCTGCTCATGCTTATCTTATGCAAGTGAAAGTGGTATGAAGTGGACTGTCTGTGCTGGTCATCTCTTTCACATGATGCATTACCAGCAGCAGTAGTCCTGTCCTGCTGTCCACAAACACATGTGGTGGTCTCCCTGGCCTCCACTAGAAAAAGCACACCAATCCATGTGGTCACCAAGCTGCTACAAACAACCCAACCCCAGAAGAGGAGAGGAGAGAAATGTTGGTTATGCTCCTCCAGTCCTCTCCCTCCCTCCCTGCTTGCCTGCTTGTCTCCTTCAGTGTCAGGGCTACTAATCAATCCCCAGTTCCCTGGGTAGCAGTCAGGATTCTATCCCTTTGTGCTACAGAGCAAGGCCCCTGGAAAATTATATGGCAAAGGCAAAATTAAATACTGCTTTGCTTAGTGAAGGAGAAGGATTACACTACTATACTGGAGGATCTTAAGTAGTTGTGCACAAGGGAAGACTATGAACATATCACTGATCAAAATATTGTGTTATTGCCTAGTGTACAAGGCTTGACTGTGACCTTCAGTCACTTTGGATTTATGGTGATGCATTCTATAGGGCTTGTTATACATTTATATTGTTACTGTTTATTCTGTTTTACTGTTTATGCGTGCAGTAAAATAGCTTACTGCCATTGTCAACCAACAAGCCTACTTCGCAAATATTTATTGCTGTACACATTTTTGCTTTTGGGAATGTGGAACTCATTCCTCTTTTAAAGATTTTTTGTCAGTACTACATATAAACATATATATATATATATATATATATATATATATATATATATATATATATATATATATGTGTGTGTGTGTGTTTTTGGATTGTATTTCTTGGTTTGTTTTCTGGTGATATGCATTATTATGCCTTGTAATTTCAGTAATTCTTGCAAGGGCTAATTTTTTTTATTGATCATCTGTAGTGTAGCCCAGTCTAGTACCATAGCAGCTAAAGTACTGATTTGTATTCATTTTTACCATTTTTTTTTTCAAATAACTTAGAATCTTTATCAAGGGGTAAAGATGTATGAGGGATAGCTTTCTCATTTTGTTTAATGCTGAAGGATGTCCCGTGTGAAAATTGATAAATCGGCTTATTTAAAGGAAACTTATACAGTCTATTGGCCTTTTTTGGAGCTGGAAACTATAAATCTAAGCACTTATTGCTTTTAAAAGCCCCAGGTGTGCTATTAGGATTGGCACTGTCCATTTCCTATCCAGAAATCTTATCATCTCTATGTATGTTTTCTCAGGAAAATTCCTCATGGCCTACTAAATAGCTACCATAACATTTAATGTGCCTATAAAGAAAACATCTTTGGAGAGGCTTCTGAAGATTGGGTGGAATAATTTTCATCTGAATCTTGAACAACAGAGTGGATCTGCATCAGAAAAATCTTTGTCTTCACTAGATGTGTCAGGGGAGGGAATTATTTTCCTTTTAGCCTTCTTGAATCCTGACAGGTACATGCAAAACTTTGTGCCTCTGTGTTCTAGACATAAAATGATGTTGGTCAAGCAAAGATATTAATGTGATTTCCTTGTCTAAACTGAATTACTCCCTTGAAAAGATTTTGTAATCAAAGTAAGGCTAATAAATAAGAACTGAACTGGATGTCCCAGTTTAAAAAAAAAAGAACTCACCAAAAGTCAAAGGTTCATCTGTAAAGAATATCCTTGATCTAACCTGATCACAGTGGTTACCTACATAGGTACTAAAGGATGTGCTGTTAAGGTATTTTATTTTGGCAGTAATTAGGTCAGTTAGGAGTATTTTACAAAACTCCATATTGCTTTTTTGAAGCATCATTTCAGTATTGGTACCAAAGTTAAAATTACAGTTGAAACAGGTGGCTTCACATTTTTGACAGACTTTTGCTGCTTCTTTGAAAATTTTTTTTGCTAATCTTTTTTAGCACTTTTATTAAATGATCACTTCTGACAAAGGCAAATTTACATTTATATAAAAGCAATCAAACTGTATTAACAACTTCACATTTACAAGCATTATACTTCACATATATTGCTATATATCATATAATCTAAGCAAATTATTCAATTTCTTCCCTTTTTTTAAATAAGAAGCATCTTTATTAAACCATCACTGACAACATAGGCAATCATAAATTTATATAAATGAAAACAATTCACACCAACACAATCCTAGTTGCAAGCATTTTACATCACAAACCATACTGAAACACTCCCCGTTGAAAACATTATACATCACTTATAATTTACCCTTTCATTTTCAAACATTATATAACTCCTTTAAGTGCTGCCTTCTTTTAAACCTCATTTCTCACATGCATGTATTCTTCTAACAATTCCAATTTTTTCCTATGTTGTTTGCTCCTACCCTTTTCTAAAGATCTCAATTCTAGTTGTTTTATCTCTGTTACTATACTCACTACTTTTAGTATAGTTGGTTTAGATTCTGATTTCCATTTTCTAGTAATTGCTTTTTTGGCAGCCACCATAATTAGACACAGCAAGACCTTACCATGTCTAGGCAATTCCGATTCTGTATCACAGCTCAGAAAAATCATCTCTATCTTTGCTAATCTTCAGCACATTATCCCATCTGGTTTCCATTTCAATAAATTAGGAAAGTAAAATATAAAAGCAAGTAAAACAGTTGCCTGTAAAAAATAAATAAAATAAAATACAAATGCAATGGACAATTGCCTATCACAATCACAGACAAAATGTTACTGTATTTTATTTATTTATTTAATCTGGGTAGATCAGATATGACCATTTGGAGGCTCAGCCAGGGTTACATATGCAATAAAAACATTAATGTAATATTAAAAGTATAACCAAATTGTACATCATAGTAATGTAACATAACATAGATTAAAAAATATATATAAACATACATTTACAAGAAGGATTAAAAAGAAGTAGGATATGGAGTATACAATCCATAATACGGGTATTATAGGTGAAATAAATGTGGTCCAGCAAAAAGAAATCGCATAGGATATACAAGTGTGGTAGAAAATTTTAGAAATTTAGAGAATAGAAATTATAGAATACTAAAAGCTGCAATAGGAGAGCTAAAATAGGAGAAGTGGATATTATATATATACTTGGGACTGGAAAGGGCGGATGGTGAAGCAGTGAATATGAGTTTATATATTGGAGAGGTTAAGAGATTAAGCAGCCACGGTCTTTATGTATTTGAACATCTATAGTTATGTTTTTTAAACTTCTTTATTAAATGAGCACTGTAGGCAAACATACATTAACAGAAAAGAAAACAACCCATATTAACATTCTTTTTCCATTGACATACATTATACTTCACATATTTTTTCTTTCTTTATAACTATCATCTATCCACCGTTACATAATTTGCTCAATTCCTGCCTTCTATCAAACATCACTCTTCCTCCTCTTGAACATTATACTGCATGGATTGTTTGTACAATTTCTATTTATTTCTATATAATTTGCCTTCCCTTATTCAAAGATCACTCTCCAGTTCTTCTATCTCTTTTAAAATATTCAGCTTTTCAAATACAGTTGGTTTAGACTTTAATTTCCATTTTCTAATAATTGCTTTTTGGCAGCCAACAAAATTAAATCTAACAAGGCCTTACTATATCTGAGCAATTCAGATCTTGAATCCCAGATCAAAATAATTATTTCCTTAGGTACACCTATTTGCTTACCCAATATTTCTGACTGAGTAGAATAATTATGGAAACTGTTATTTTTCTCTTACGTATGTGAACCCATCTTGCATACATACCATGAGATTTTGTTTCCTCACTGATGATTTTTACTCAGACCGGCATTTAATTTTAAAGACATTGTTATTCAGTATCAGCATCTCTGAAATTACTTTGTTTTTCTTTCATTGCAAACTTTAGAATTATCCACAGAGTAACTAGTTATTTTTCTAAAATTCTTTCATGTTTGTCTGGTAATTAGCCCCTCTTCAACAAATACCTGCTATATGCCTGGTCTGTATTTAATTAATGCATAATAAAATACATTACATAAATACATTAATAAATACACTAATGTATGATCTTATTTATGTTCAGGCTGGTGAGTTTTTCTATAATTCCAGAGTGAGGAATGGTGTCAAAAGCCTTGGCGAGGTCAAGGTAGTCTGTGTGAACCACCTTCCCCTCATCTATGGCCTTGGTGACTGTCTCAAAGAAGTCAACCAGGTTTAGTAGGCATTTTCTGCCCTTAACAAAGCCGAACTGGGTTGGGTCAAGTGTTTGGAGGTTCCAAATGTCTTTGTTAATGAGTTTCATGATGATGCACTCCATAGTCTTGCAGACCAGGCTAGTCAGGCTTACGGGGAGATAGTTACCAGGGTCAATTGTGGCCCCTCCTTTGTGGAGCAGAATAACTGTTGCTGTGCGCCATTCTATGGGCACATAGCCTGTGGAGAGGCTGAGGCTGAACAGTGTGTTTAGGTGGGGGGTTAGTTCGTTCTGTAGTTCGTGCAAGACGCAGCCTGGGACATCATCTGGCCCCATTGATGCTGTGCTTTTGGCTTTTGAAAGGGCTGTTTTCACCTGTGCATCTGTGATTTCCGGGACACTACACTTTTCCAGTATTGTTGTGGGCCCTTTTGGGGGTGAGAGAGGGGTGAAATTTGCACTGAATCTATCTGCCAGGATGTTGGCAATATCAGTGGGTTCAGTATATTTTGTGCTATTTTGCACTAACTCAGAGCATATCTGCGAGTTGCCACTTACATTCTTGACATAGCTAAAGAAGGCTTTGTGGTTATCTTTCAAATCCTTGGCTATTTTTCTTTTGAAGTTATTAACATCCATGCAATTCCTAAAATCAAGTTCACATATCAGTTCAAATAGTGCTACTATAGGGTGCATGGCAGGGTTAAAAGTACTTGCTAAGCAAAACACATTTTCACTAAAATCTCTGTATCCTATAAGCACAGCTGAATGTAACTTTCTTATGAACAATTTAAACTCCAACACGGTTCTTGCTATGTCGGCGTTACATGTGGGCACAAAAGTATGTCCTTTTGCTAAAAGTTCAACCAATTCAGTCTCTGCTGTGAAAGATGAATAGTTGTACAATTTAAAGTCTTTTTCTTTATTCACGATAATTTTACAGTTACTATTTAGTAAAAAAATTGTTTACCTCCTCCATCTGTTCGGTTTGCGTCTGTTGTTGCCTTGTTGTACATTCCCCTGTCACGGGTTGTGGTTCTGTGCCCTCTACTGAAAATGTTCATTATTTTGACCTTGGCAATTCATATTATTTGCCCCATTTTGTCGCTGTTGTTCATCCAAAGATGTTTAATTGTTCCTATTAACAATCCTGTCACTTCTCCACACAGGTACTGATGCATTTTGGCTTCTGTTTGCTTTCTCGTTGGTTGTTATTGTTGTTCCTCCTGGATTACTAGGGTAAGCACCTCCTTGGTTCGTTGTTTGGCCAATGGAGTTCCAAGATTGTGATGGTGGTGGTTTTGGATAGGCTAGCTCTTTACTGTAGTCCATCCGGTCCCTGTTCAGTTTTTTTTAATTTTAGTTGCTTGAAGTTTTTCTAGGTGTTATTCTATGCTGCTGAAAATTCTATTATATTTAAGGTGGTACCGTTCAAAATCAATATCTACTTTGATTTTGTTGTCCACGTTGACGGTTTCTTTTACGAGATTATCAGCTGCAATTTGGTAATGTTTTAGTATAAGCTTGAGCAACTCGAGTCCGTGTCTGTCAAAAAGTCTAATACATTCTTGATGAAACCATGAGCCTTTCTTGAGTCCTGTTGGGTATTGCCATACCCGTAGTCCTTTAGGGACTATACCTTCCTTTATGCATTCATGGAAGTACACTGTTTCAAGCTGCAATTTCTTGTATTTTAGTAGTTTGTAGTCTAGGGTTTTTAAATTCATACAAATACTGATGTTTCCTCCAGCTGGGTGCCCCTGATGTATTCCACTAAGTTGTACATTCAGCGTTAGAGGTTCCTCCAAACAGTTGTTGATGTTTGGAGCCCCAATAAGCCCCGAGGAAGTCGTATGATTATTAATTGTCCTATTGTCTTGCGAAAAATTACTTTGTAAGTTCATATTTTCACTATGGTTACTACTCCTGTTGCTATTTAAAGAGTGAAGTGTTGCATCCACGTAGGTTAAAACATTTTGACCTACACTAGCTTGACTCACGTTTACCATGTTGTTTCCTCGATGGTTTGTGAATCAAGTTCAACTAGTCAGTCTAGTCTTGTTGTCAGATCTTCCACCCGATACGATAGTATACCTATAAGCATAGTCAGGTCACCAGTATCATCATTTTGTGATCCAGATATTTGAGTGCTGTTGGTCCCTTCAGTAGCCATTATTCCAAACACACAAAAGACCAAGAAAGAAAGAAGACTAACTGTTTAAACGTACAAAATGAAAGCAACCAAAGGGTCCAAAGGGAAAAAAAATCCACTCATCAGCTGAAATAATATTTATTAAGCGCTTTTTGTCCTGCAGTATGCTAATGGTGCTATTCATTTCTGCTTCACTTGAGGAGATGGGTGATGACTGATTCAGTCGAAAATTGACAATTGTTATTGGCTGCAGGTATATTTAGCGGGTTACTTAATTCTTATCAAATACAGCTGCAGTCAAAAACCTATCTCCATTCTTTCTTTCAGTGGAGTTGATGAGCATGTGTGAGCGATCATTTTACTTTCTAGATTCTGCTGCATTTTAATTCAAGGTTCTTCTTCTTTCTTCTGGAGTGGGGTCAGACCAGTCCATTTAACTTTTTGTGTTGTTGTGCAATGTGACCAGTGCAGTAGACACACACCAGCCTCAATTGTTTAGTCCTGAAGTGTTCCTGTTTGTTTTACTGGTACCCTGATTACCCAACTCCAATGGATCAGAATTTTTTTTTTATTTTCTGTGAAGACCCACAGCATCAGGAGCCAGAACCGAGTTGGAGAGATTCAGGAGTTAGAGAACTGAATAGTTCAATGTCCGGGAAAAGAAGTTACATTTTAAGTCTGCTGCTGCTGTAGTCTGAACTCAAAAGAAATAATAAGCCAGTATTTATTTCCTGCAATAGAAGGTAAATAAAGTGTGTATGTGTGTGTGTGTGTGTGTGTGTGTGTGTGTGTGTGTGTGTGTGTGTGTGTGTGTGTGTGTGTGTGTGTTATTACAGGCCTTCCCGTTCCCTCTTAGTTCAAGAAATCATTCTGAACAAAGTCAAACATAATGGGGAGGAGAAAGAACAAAAAATAGGGACAGAATTTAAATATTGCTCTATAAACTTAGAAGGTTTCTAGAATAACAGGATTTGTATTAGTACTCATTTTCTGAAAGATATAAAATCTGAAACTGGAGTTTTTATTATTATTTAGTGACTTCAGCCCTCAAGTTAGTTGCCAGAAAACCACAATTTTATGAGGAACAGACAAAAAATAGGATGCAAAAATCTGAATGCTTATAAAGAGATCCCCAATCCCTCTTAGTGCAATAAATCATTCTGGACAGAGCAAAACACAAAGCCCAAAAAAACGGACAGATTTTAAATACTGCTCTTATAAATTTAGAAAGTTTCTAGAATACAGGATTTGTATTAGCATGCATCTTTCTGAAGGATATAAAGTCTGAAACTGGAATGTATGTCATTATTTAGTTACTTCAATCCTTAAGTTAATTACCGGAAAAACATGAAATATTGAAAAGATGAAAGATTATGAGGAACTAACCGAAAATATGAGGCAAAAATAAGGACAGGTGAGAGGTAAGGATCCCTCCCAAATCAGATGTGAGTGCTGATAAATGTATTAAAAACTAAGATTATGAGAGTTTGAAGACCTAAACTGAAAGGTAAATATTTAATACAGCACACAATGATTGAAAGTACAGATTCATTTAAGAACTTGGGTATATGGGTAGATCCAGCTTTGAGTTTTTCTAATCATATCAAGCAATTGGTTAATGATAGTTATAGAACTATAGGTTGTATAAAAAGATTTATAAAGTCTAGGAAATCAGAAATTATGAAGTCATTGTTTGTTAGTTACATTAGACCCAAACTCGAGTATGGAATAACAATATGGAAACCCTATAAGAAAACAAGCATGAGTAAACTGGAAAGAGTACAGCAGAAATATGCCAAGGGCATCAATGGATGTTTACATTTAAGTTATAAAGACTAAAATATCTGAACTTGCACATTGTCAGTGTCTCTTATAAATATCTAAGAGAAGATCTTATTGAGGTATATCGGGCATTTAGATACAACTACCTCTGGGAATGTTTGGGGTTATCAAAAAGTACTACAGAATTATCAGACAACCTGTGTAGGAGAATCTATAGGAATGAGAAGTGTACTAATTGGTTCTCTGACAGAGTAGCTGATGCATGGAGCAGACTACCAAATTACATTAAAGCACATACTAGTTTAGATATTTTTAAGAACAGCCTGGATACTTATTATGGGAACAAGTGTTTTGATATATAGGCAGGCTAAAAGGGCATTAATGCCTGTGCTTGAAATATTTGTATGTATGTATAGATTCCTTTTACACTATTTCAAAATGTTATTTATATCCAGACATTTCATTCTCTTCAAAATGAAAAGAAAGTGAAAGCAGAACCCCTAGCCTTGTACTGCAAGATGGTCAACCTATGAGCCCTTTTGAAGGGTAGTGTCTGGACATGCAGAATGTGCTTTGCAAATATTACTTGGTCACTGAGTGGAGTTCTTTCTAGGGTAATATCCATTAGTTCTAACTCATTTCATCTGAGTGCGTCTCCAAGCGTTTCTGCAGTTACTTCCTATTGATGCCTCTAGGCATCAAATATTGTTTGTTCATATTTGCATTAATAATTCCAAAACCATGCTACATGCAAGGTATCAGAAGATTTCATCTTAAAGCATACATGATGGAAACACAACTGTACTGACCCCATGCAGCTAAAGAGATATGGAGTATTATTTGTATACTGCTTATTTGTATTGTAAGAATTTTCATCTTTATCTAAATATCTCAACATTCAGGTAACATAGACAGATCTGCATAGCCTCATGTGAAGACTCACAGCTGTATGAAGAAAGTCCTGCTGGCAGTGTGTGTCTTGCTTGAATTGTTACTGAGATGTCATAAGCTGTTTACACAATATTACAAAATTAATATTCACTTTCTTTATTTTGGCTTATAAAATCCATGAATGCCATGAATGTAACAATTAATTTATCCTGAATACAGTTATGGTTCCAGAGATATGAATATTTGTTTGATCTGTAAGGTGATAACTTCATTTTTTTAAAGGCTCAAGCCACACCGACTAGGAGTTAAAAGTACACACTGAAAAGAGGTGTACTGGAAGGAATGAGCTAACTCACTGCTATCCATGACATCATCATGAGCAGACTTGTCCTTTACAACTGCTCTCCAAGTTGGATTGAAATTGGAACCTCCCCTAAAAAGCAACCTAGTTGACAGAATGGCAGGGTCATCATCCTCAGTGACTTATTTGGCTCCATTAAGAGCAGCGCGAGGAGGAGAGTGATGTATGAAAACTAGACTTGCTGCTTCTGCAGAAAACAGATCCGACAGTAGGGCTAATTCCTCTCCTGGACCAACCAAACCCAGAAAGTTGCAGCTAGGAAACTGTCTCTCTGGAGGTATCCATGATAGACTTTCAAGTTTCTCTTTAAGACCCAAGAGTCTCAGCTATGGCATCTTGTGCATGCACCTGTCACCGATACCTCTCAAATATACTTCATTACAAGGAACACGCCTAATTTAGAGTCTTATACTCCATGTACCGCTCAGTTCTACTTTGAAAGTGTGTCACACATTCAGTGATAAGAATTTTTTAACTGATATCCATGGTAAATAAAACTTAATCATATCAAAAGACCTTTATATAGGTATAAAGTAACACATTTTTACCATCCTGTTCCTGTGAGTTTCCTAGTTGATGTTGGTAAGTGTTCCACATTTTACTCATTTGTTCCACATTACAAGAGGAAGTGTTCCACATTTTATTCATTTGTTCCACATTACAAGAGGAAGTGTTCCACATTTTACTCATTTGTTCCACATTACAAGAGGAAGTGTTCCACATTTTACTCATGTGTTCCACATTACAAGAGGAAGTGTTCCACATTTTGGACACAGAGGGTTGACAGCTATAATGTCACAACCTAAAGCTGATGCCATGGCATGCACATTAGCAAACCCTGCCTTGAACCAAGACTCAAGAAGAGATAAAAGCATTCCCATCAAATGATCAGGAATGCTGCATACACCTGAAATAGAACAACGGGAGAAAAATGGGATAACAGTAGAAACAGCAAACAAAAAAGTGGGGTACACCCACATGACAGTCTATAGAAAATAAAGTAATGCTTCAACTTTATACAGACATGTTCAGATTACATCTTAGTCGTTGTATGCAGTTCTCAAGGCCATACACAGAAAGGGATGTCAGACTACTGGTATGACTCTAGAGGAAAACTACTAGAAGAAAAAAATCTAAAAGATATAGACAGAGACTAGAGGAGCTGGAACTCTTCTAATACAAGACCGTAAATAATTTGGGTTGTTGATACTGTTGCACAGGGTCATGCCAAAATGAACAGAAGTGGTCATCCTGAGCAGGGAGGACAGACTAGGAAGAAGGGTACACAGGCAGCAGCCTGTAGGGTCTAACTATTCCATGAATATCCAACAGTACTTCTTCCCAGAGAGGGTAGCAGAAACTCAATGGATAAACTAACAGAATGGGGTGTAGACAACAATTCCATAGAAGTATTAAAGTGGGCATGGGACAGGTGCAGAAAGATTACAGGGGAAGGATGTTATGTAAATGCATAGACAAGCTTACTGTCACTTTCTGCTATCACACAAATGTATTATAACAGGGAGGACTAGAACATGGAGAGGCAAGAGAAACAGTTGGGGGAATTAAGGCCCAAAGTAGTAGAGAGACCACTGCCTCCTACAGTGTTCAAAGCTTTAAACTATTTCACAGGTGGTAGGATAACTAGTTGCTGTGATCTCTGGTTCCTTCACTGAACTGAAAAAATGACATAGGATGCCTGGTGAGGACCTCATTTCACTCATCTTAAGGGGATCTAGAGAATAATCCTTCCTTATTTGGGAGAAAAGAAAGCAGTACTTGGGTGATTTCAGGCAGCATAAATTGCGTCTAAATGACGAGTTCCATAAGGTAGTTGAAAAATCACATCTTCCATGTTCTTTCTTAAATACTCAGACAATTCTGAGGGGCACAAATTGTAAGGGCCAGGTAGGGACTTGCAAAGACCAGACCACAGCAAACTTTATGAAATTTGAAGTTTCTCAAAAGGGACTATCTGGAGGGATTCCTTATCTTTATCTGTCTCTTAGACAATGATCTGCAGATCTTCTGAATCCTGTAAAGAAGCAGAGTGGGATGGAGAATGCCATCCTCTCAGGTTTGGATTGGGGGTATTCTTGCAAGGCTAACATGCATAGGTTAGATGTGTGACAGGTGGGTTATAAGTGCTGAGCAACAAGTATCATTACCTGAAGATGCACCTCCGATTAGTGATGCAGAGAGGTATGAAAGACCAACCCCAGGCCTGGTACAAGGCATTAGACCATGTTTCTAGGCTTCTGCACCTGCAAAGACTGGTCCCACAAGACCTCAAACAGCTGTTCTAAGGGCTTGACTCATGTACCTTGGCAATGGAGACCCAAGTGGATCTCTTCAATCTTGGCCCTCAAAAATCTGCTGGATTACAGGGAAGATGGACAAGGAGAATCCTCAGCACTGAGTGAGACCACTGAGTCTAGTATGATCAGGGTCTCTATGAATTATAGTCCTGAAAAAGGCAGATTGTGAGAGTGCTTTTGCCATTTAACTGTAGCCAAGTAGTGCCTACACTCCAGGATGAATGCAGTCTAAGATAACTACTAGGGACTGCATATCACTAAGCCTACTGTTACTCAAAGTTAAAGACAAATCCAAACTTGAGCCCTACTTAGATAAAAGTGAGGCACATGGACCAGGGGTCAGTCTTACGGATAGATTATTCTTCATCAGGGAGTGGCTGATATGTGGTAACTGCTCTTGTTGCAAATTTGTGGTGGAAACATTTCCTAGTATTAATGTTAAAAAAAAGTTTTCAGTGCAAGATAAATATGGATGTGAAACAAAGGGAATTATATATGCATTAAGGTGCCTTTGGAACAAATTGTATAGGAGAAAGCAAAAGAACATTTATAATTAGACTTTCAGAACATATGAGAGACATTAGTAAGGGAAGAAAGGAAATCCCTATAGTTGAACACTTTAAAACTTTTCATAATGGTGAAGTTGGGGGGGCTACATGCTACTATATTAGAAAAAATACATATTGGTCAATATGACAGTGTCCTGGTAAAAAACAAATTGTTACATAAAGAATCTGTGTATATATTGAAATTTGATACATTGATTTAAAATGGGTTTAATTTAATGTGATTAATTAATTGCTAATTGTTTAAATGAGGTATGGTATTTAAGATATGTTTGATTTACACTATTTTACTCCTTAAAGGCCTTTTAGCCAAAGCACTAGAGACAATCAATAAGTTTTGCTGTGGATTTCTGGCTTGGTAGTTTTTCTGCATTGTGTTTTGTGTTCTGTGTTCCTGTGTTCTGCTTAAGTAGCTTTTTGGCACTGCCCATATAAAATTCTGCATCTGAGTGAGGGGCCATCCCACTGATTCTCTTTGCAAGGGCACTCATTTATCATCATCGACTGATCAGACAAGTAGACCATAAGCTTCTCTTCACTTATCTCTAGCTATATGGACTGTACTGTTGGCATTTGTGTTATTGCCTCAACTTATGCTCCATTTCCAAGGCACCAGTTTGGTGACTACATAAATAATTTGATGGCTTAGGTATTTAGGCTTTGAGCAAGGGAACTTGTTAAATTGAATTATCAGCAGATACATAGACTAACTGTACAACTGTATATTCCTATATTTAAAATCTTTATTGAAACAAGCCAACCAAGCACTACTGTGAGATTAAAAACATTTTCTTTATAACACATATCACTGTTAGATACACTGCACTTCCTCAGCTGACTCCAGTTACAAAATGTCCACCAAATAATCTTTTACAGCCACTTTTATCTAGTTTCAATACTTTGTCCCTGATGAAAACATTCTTTTCTGAATCAAAGCCTTCTTTGTCTGCATTCTTATCTATCCAGACAAAACCGGTCTCTTCAGCAGGCCAAAATGTTCTTTCATTGATAGGATGGTCTGTAACTTTTCCTGCTGTGTTAGCCATTTCTCTTTAACAATTTCATTCTCTTGAATATCTGTATACATTCAACTGTTTATGATATTTCAACAAGCCTCCATTGTCAATGCCATTTATTACAAAAATATTCAGAAGTATTATACTTTTTGTTTCACACAAGCACATTCTATTAAGCTAATCACACTTGTTTAGTTCATATTTCTTTTCTGTACTTGCAGTTGCTTTGTTCTAAAACTATCACATTGTTGCTATAATTACCAAATCACTGTTGCTGTGAAGGAAAAACAGTTCTACCAAATTATATATATACTTTTTTCTATCAAATATATGTTATTACTATGAGGGGAAACCAGTTTTTTACTTTATATATCTATCAATTCCTCCTTTTTATTTTGAAAACCAAAAAATTTCCAATCAAAATTTAAATAAAACTTTGAATTTTACAGAAAAATCACATCTCCATTGGTCATGTTACTTTCCTTACCACCTGTCACATGTCTCATGTATTCAAATGAGACATTGAGGCACAGGATGGGTTCAATTTGTTTATTGTACATAAACACATCAGAAGCTGTAACTGGAACATGTACTACTTTGAACTTCATACTCTTACCGACTGACTCATTACTTCAAACACACTCACATGTGCATCTCCATTCAAGCTTGCACTTACACTGAATGACTATGCAAAATGGCACTGATCTCGTGCATGCTCATTAACTTATAGGCATGTGCTCTCTGACTACAGTGGCTGACTAGGTACAGTATACAAACTGATCTACACCACCTACATTAGTTACAATAGATACCTGATTGACAGTCTTTCTAATACAAAGTTTAATACAAGTGCACATTATTATGATCAACAAAATAATGGCTACTATAGCAATTAAAACTGTGATAATGGTTTTCCACCATTCTGAAAATAACCCATTTAACCAATCACTTCAGTCACTGTTCCATGTAGTCTCAGATAATTTACTACATAAGCACTGTCACTGTAAATATTTGCTGGATGTAAATGCTGCAAAAGATATTTTACATCCTCTAGCTCAGCCTTTTGTGCTATGTATCCTGGTAACTTAACCATAATTGGCTTTTCTCCCTTTTGCAATGTCAGCAATGCAAACCCAATGTAGTATTTCCCATTCTTCCAGAAACATGCACCATCCACATACACTGTAAGAATGTGGCAGTCATAATCTGCCTTTAATAGCGACTTATTTGGTTTCCAAATCTGCCATGCAGTCATGCACTTTCCCTTCATATCCAATAAAATTGGATAAGTAGTACTTGTCCCGTATCTATATTTGTACATTTTTCGTACTGAAAGTAGTTAGCCATTTTGGAAAAAAAAAAAAAACAGTCTGACTATAACCCCTTCAGTGATTTTGTTTATCTCACTGTCATTTAGCAAAGTTTTGATTGTCAAATGTGAAGTTTGAACTATAACCTCTGAAAACATTGTCAAATACTCTGACTGTCTTATTCCCAGTAAATGGCCAAAAGCTGTTTAATGCAAAGATGATATCCTTTTTCTACATGAATCATTCTCCTGCTACAAAAAGTAACCAGTCTTAACTGAGTGTCCATTCCCTGAGATGCCTCTTATCGCCAAGACTGTAATAACACCACTGAGAGTGTGTCCTTCCCTGCTGCTGCTTGCAAAACAAAATGTAATTTACTGGTGGGCTCAATCAGCTCCATTGCCTGTGCCAACTTCTGCTTTAACATTTTAAATGCTTGTTTCTCAGTGCCACTCCATTGTAGAGTCAACTCTTCTTTTTGATCTGCAAACATTTTATAGAGAGGAGCTGCAGCTTCTGCATAGTCCTCTATGAATTCCCTACTGCCGTTCCTGATTTCCATGAATTTATGCAAATTTGAAATTGTCAAAGGCTTTGACAAGTTCAGAATGCTACATTACCCTTTCCTGACAAAGAGTGCTCCCCATCACTGATAATGGTTTCTAGAAATTTTACTTCTTGTGACAAAACTTTGAACCCTGCCTCTTGCAACTGTCTCAGAACTTTTCTCAGCTGTGATATGTGTTCTTCCACAGTCTCTGACTGTATCAAAATGTCATCAATATAATGAATAACCTTGTCATCTTTACTCACATCCTGTAAGAATCTCCCTACTATCTGATGAAAAATAACAGGACTGTTCTAAAAAAAAAACTGGTGTAATTTAGTCATGATATACTATTAATTTTCAAAGGTAAAAGCAAATCTTTGCCATTCCATTTTCTAAAGTAGTACTGCAAAAATCCATTTGCTAAATCTATCACTGTAAACCAAATACTTTGTGGTTTTATGCGAGCGGCTATTTCTGGAACTTTTGGTATCAAATGTGCTCTCAACTGTGTGTACTGATTAACTTTATGAAGGTCTATTTCCAAACAGTAACTCCCATCCTTCTTTTTAACTGGCCAGATAAGTGTATTTGTTGGACTTTTTCCCTTCTGAATTATGCCTGCCTGTTCCCAGTCTAAAATGCATTTCCTCATGGCATCAGCTGCCTCAGCTGGAATTGGATACTGTTTCTGGAAAGGAGGAATGTAATCCTTTGCACCTCCCACTGTAAATGGAACTTCTAGCTTTCCACAGTCTGTTTATGTTTCTGCCCATAAGGCCTGAAATTCTTTCTCTATGGTATCCAAATATCTCTTTGTTCATCTGTTAGGGGCATTGCCCCCATTTCCCTTGTTCTCTACTAGGCTAATTTTATTGTTATGCACTTTTGGTTAACACTCAGTTCACTTTTATCTCTTGCATTGCCTTCACCATCATATTGCTGCAATTTAGTATTCCCTCTTGCCTTGTTATGAAAAGTTTGACCCTCTATGTTATCATCCTGTTACTTTTGCTTTTCCTTCCTGACTTCTTTTTCTTCAGAGTACTTTGCAAATACTCCTTTCTCTGTCTGCCTATTTTTCAATTTTCTGTAGTATACACAGTCCTGCTTGATATGTCCTAGTTTTCTAGAGATAAAAACATGCAATTTGTCTATCATCAGGGCTTCCAGTACCTGGAGGGGCTGATGCCACTCTCAGTATGTCCCTGTTCTCATCCGCCCACCTTTTTCTACTTTTCCCATGTCCCACTGCCTGTGCTATTTCAAACCCATCTTCATCAGTACCAAGAGGAAAAATGTTATGCTTAAAAATATTTCCATTGTCAGTCATTACACTCCCTCTCATTAGCATGTGACAACATTGCTCTAATATGGCAGCACTTTTCTCATAAATGTACTTAATGTCACCTGGTACTCATTTTACCTGTTCCATAAACACATGTATAACTACATAAGCTATTACTAAGAACACTGTCTTTAATTCAGCTTGCTGAGCTGGCCTATAATCTGCTCAAGTATGCTTGGTAAACTGTAATTTCTGCAGCAATATGAACCGATCTAAATCTGGAAGTTTACTTGTCTGCCGTTTATACAAGTATAACATTGGAGTTGAACCTGTGGCTTAATATTTATGATGCAGTCTTTTTATTCATGAGATCTGAACTTTTAACTGTGCTGTCACTTTTAAAATATAGCATTGACTTTAAATTTTACATTCTGTAAACTAGCAAAAAAAATAATTTGCCAAATCTGTAACTGTAAAAATCTTTATTTTGCAAATTAACTTGACTGTTCTTTCTGGTATACCTTACACAACATAAATGTGTACGGTTACTCTTTTTTTTTCCTAACTGGCCCATCCAATATGTCTTTCTTAGCACTTTAGCTGTGTCAGCTGAACAGGAATTTATTTTATCTTTAACCCATAAATCTGCATGTTTCTGTCATAAAATTTTTTAATTCTATACATTTGCATAAATTACTGCATGCAACTTTTTACAAGTGCCATCTGTGTGCACTACTGTACATTCTGTGGCATTTTTATTTTTCCACAATTTCCCTGTTTTAATGTGTAATTTTGCTTCCTTTGCCATGACATTCAAAAGTTTCTGTTGTGCATCCTGTAACTCATGTGTAAAAGTTTCTGTGTCAGTGTCCCCATAGTTTCCTATGTATCCATAGCAGTATGTATAGCAACATCAGCCCTAGTCAAATGTCTAAAACAGTTTGCATATACTTCCTAACATGTATGTTATGTTTTTCTAACATTGGCATGTGTTTTTCATTAAGCTCTGTTAACTTATCATCCAGCTGTTCATCTGATAATTCCTTATCTTTGTTAAAAGCATCCCACTGCAAGCAGTAGGTCTGAAACATTTCAGCTATCTCCACAACCTATAAACTTTCAGCATGATCAAAAAATGACTGGAATTCTCTACAAAAGGTAGAAACTTGCATTAAAAAAATGGCATTTGACTTAATTTACAATTTTGACTTGTCCTACATACTATTTACTGACAGTTGCTTTAACACAGTTTTATGACATGTTAAACAAAAACAAGGATCTCCGTCTCCACAGTTAAAACAGTCAATTTGATTTTTATACTTTTGTACATTCTCTTCAAAACAATGAATCCGTTTACACATATAAACTTTCTCACTTTTATTTATACCAAACAATGCTGAAATACATTTAAACATCACTACTGGCTTGTTCATACCACTGATGTAATAATGTCCATACTTTGTCATGTGTGCATTTAGTACTGATGTCCTTGATAGTATCCATGTTATTTCAGAAAGAGGCTTACCATTTTCAGAAATGGCTAACAGGGGATCAGGCTGTAGACCAAAACTGCAAACTGGAAACTCCCAGTCTGTCAAAAATGCTGGTGAATGTCTCAGAGCAGATGCAAAGATAAAATCTCAGTTTCATCCACTTGGAAGTTCCTGATACTGCTGAGCTGTTCAATACTGACTGTATTGCAGTTGGCACCAACAAAATATTAACTAGTGCTTGTCATAGTACTTTTACAAATATTTAAAAGGTCCAAATTAAGTATGTCACGCCACTGTTAAATTAAATTATCAGCAGGTAGCTGTACAGCTGTATATTTGTATATTTAAAATGTTTATTGGAACAAGTCAACCAAGCACTACTGTGATATTAAAAACGTTTTCTTTTTAACACAGATCACTGTTAGATACACTGCACTTCCTCAGTTAAAATGTCTACCAGATAGTCTTTTACAGCCACTTTTATCTACTTTCATGAAAACTTTCTTTTCCTGTCTTGAAGCCTTCTTTGTCTGTATTCTTATCTCATCCATAGAAAGCCAGTTTCTTCAGCAAGTCAGAATGTTCTGTCATTGATAGGATAGTCTGTAACTTTTTCTTCTGTATTAGCCATTTCTCTTTAACAAGTTCATTCTCTTGAATATCTGTATACATTCAACTGATTAGGATATTTCAATAAGCCTCTATTGTTAATGCCATTTGTTAGAAAAACATTCAGAAGTATAATACTTTCACATTTTATTAAGCTAATCATACTTTCTTACTGCATATTTCTTTTCTGTACATGTAGATGCTTTGTTCTAAAAATTCCACACTATTACTATGATTACCAAACCTATGTTACTGTGAAGGAAAACAGTTCTACCAAAAAAAAAAAAAAATATATATATATATATATATATATATATATATATATATATATATATATATTTGAGAAAAAAAAACTGTTTTTACTTTATATAATTCTGTCAGAACTTTTCTATGATAACCATCAGGTTTAATACTCAAACAGTGTAAAAGACATGAAAAAGCTATCAAATTCAGGGTTAGGCATGGGTATTATGTGGTGTAGACAGCCTTAATGTGACAGATTAAGAAAAAGAAGCCAAAAACGACTTTAAAGAGAGACAATTCCAACCAATCACCAAACAAGGAGGGTCACTATTTATCTCAGCATTCAAATATATTTTCCCTTATGATGCATGCTGTGCAATATTGGAGTCTAAGTAAAGAGGTATAGTGGGCATTAAATCTATCCTACTGCATAGAATAAAAAGTGATTGTACTTCACATTCACATTTACTGAAGATGCTTATACAGTTCTTTTTTTTTTCTGATTCAAGATCTTGGCATTCAGCCAGGGGAAGTAAAACTTTTTATAATCACCTTGACACTCTTCTCATCTGAATTCTGTCTTCTAACAAAGGCATGTAAACTTTGTATCATTTTAATTCAGAAACAGCTTGCAAGAGTCCAGTCAGTATGGGCATGGTAGCACTTGGGAATAGATTCTAATCAATGCCCCTAATTGGTACACTGTTTTGCATGTTCTAAGACACCTTTAGCAACTATTATGCTAATTTTATAAGACTTGGACATTCTGAACTAGAAAAAAAAAGTCATCCTGTCACTACAATGGGTAGACCCATACCTACCCATAGAAAGCAGACTTGCAGAATCTCAGGGTTTGATATCCATAACATTAGCATTATACTCTCACAGTACAATGAAATTCTACTGAACTTACAAAAGGTACTTCATGCTGCTTCAGTGGCCACCCACTCTAAACAGCTTACCTCTAATTTTGCGTATAAAGTCTGGCGTGCATAGACATTCTCAAATATTACCTGGATCATCTGCATTGTACTCCCCAGAGTATGAATGATTGACATATACTACAGTCTAAACAGGATTAACTGCATTAATGATTTACTGCACTATACATTTCCAAGTCCATCAATCTTAGAAATAAGCAAACATTCGTCTTCTCCTCCAGCATAAAAGTTCTGAGAAGAAATCAAAGCCCCTTCGAGAAAATATAAAAAGATTACTACTTTCACAAGTATTGCTTCAAAATATTAAGCCTTCCAACAAAGATATGACAATTTTGATTAAAAAGAATGGCAAATATATTGCCGAGAATAATATACCTGGTTGAGTACAGAGTTTAAAGAAGGTAGGTAAGCAAACGTTTGACAAATTTAACAGAACAGCTATGATTCACAATAATGCACTGGACAGTATATTAATGTTAATATGGTTTTGTTGCCCAAAAAACATTTGACAGACTGAAATGGTATTTATGAAAAGTCCTTTAGAATGTTTGAAGAATTTGGGTTTACACAGACATCAACAATATTACAGAGGAGCTCAAGCTAGACTAAAGTGTGTTGGTGAGTTGTCTAAATAGTTTTGCCTTACCAAAGGAACTTAGCAGGGGTATCCACTTTCAACTTTGTTCTGTTTTATATTCAGAGTCACTAGCCAGTGACTTAAAACAATCTAACATAACTGAATATAATTAGAAAAATTCTAAGCAGAAAACAGACAGTGGACAACATAATAATATGTGTTACATATCTGGAACATGATATAAAATTATATTTGATAAACTGAAATATAAAGTAAGTCAAGCAAAAATAAAGTCTATAGAAATGAATTATGCCCAATACATGATTTGTTACTCTTTGTTGGGGTCTTGAGAAGAATAAATATTTTGCAGTTTGGTTGAAAGAGTATGTTGAACATTCAGCTAAAGAAATGTGGGAAGACGTTACTCAAAATATGTAATATAAGACTACAATAATTATTTATGGGTATCAACAATATGATACAAGCGATTAAGATATTTTTGGTCTCGCTGGTTCGTTATGTAAGTCAGGCTTAATATATATCAGCTGAGAGATCAAATGTGGAAGAATATGACAAAAGAAATTAAGGAATTTTGTTGGGATAATAAAACTGGAGGAGCACAATGGAAAAACTAATACTGACAAAAGAACACGGTGGTTTGCAACTTCCAAGTTTGGAAGCTTACTATTAGGCCATGCAACTCACATTATTATATTTCACTCAGGACACCAAATGGAAGCACATGACAGGCATAGTGCCCAATGAGGTAATAAAAAGATCATGGGTATTTGGGCAAACCAAAGGAAAAGATATAAAGAGCATGATATATACCCTTATATATAAAATCAATTATTTAATGAAGCCCTTATGTTAAAGGACGTTATACCTTGGTAAAGACCACCACCAATGGGTTATACTATATATAGTAATAAGAAAGCCACAGAAAAAAAATAATTAGCATTTGGAAAAGAAAGCACAAAGTAACAAGATTTTGTGAACAGATGATGAAGGACATAAGGTACTAAAATGGGATGAAGCTAGTCAAACATTTGGGTTTCTGAACTCAAATCAACTTGCATATACAGGTCTAATGTAATGAGTTCAAGGAAGATATGCACAAGTTGGATCATACCTCTCAACCTCTTACTGCAAGAAATCTGGACAAATCCTAAAATAATAAAGGCCAAAAAAATAGGGACAATTTTTAAATATTGCTTTTATAAACTTTGAAAGTTGCTAGAACAACAGGATTTGCATCAGCAAGTATTTTCTGAAGGATATGAAGTCTGAAACTCAAATGTGTGTTATTATGTAGTGACTTCATTCCTAAGTGATTTTCCAGAAAACCACAGATTTTATGAGGGACAGGCCAAAAATGTTTGTCTTTTTGGCTTTTCCCGGTTAGGGGTCACCACAGTGGAACTCTGGTCCGCTAATGATTGGCAGCAGAGTTTTTATGGTGCCGAGTTGCCAGCCCGATGCCAAACCTTCAGCGAAGGCACACCCATTCATGCATGTCTTTTGGAGGCCACTCAACCGTGGGGAGGACATGCAGACTCCACACAGGAGGCACTCCAACCATGAATCGAACAGGAGAACCTCTTGCTGTGAGGCAACAACACTACTGCTGTTTGGGGGACCAGGAAAAAGAGGTTTTGAACACATTGTTCTTTAATATGTCTTCCAGGGTTCTGACTGATACTGACTGCTCTGTATTGAATAAGGGGCTTTCTTTCATTCCCTCCAAAGGGAGTGAATTATCGGACACATTGATTGCCCTACGTAAATTCACCAGGAAAGTAGCCCTCAAACTGTTATTTAAAGACTCAGCAAGTTCTGTTGCCGAATATGATATTGTAGAGCTGAAAAGGAAGAGTTTGTTTGTGCCATCGCTACCTAGTTCTATTGAAAGCTTTCAGAAGGCTTGCGAGCATGATTTTATGTCTACTTTAGTGGCGACATAAAAAACTGTATGTGAACTTGACTGCACTTCAGAAACAGAGCTTGGAAGCTCTATGTAAAGATACTAGTTTAACCTTTAGACCAGCCGATAAAGGGGGAGGGGTCGTAGTAATGGATGCTACGGCATATGACAACTGGATGTATGATATGCTTAGTAATGATGTTGCCTATTGTCTTATAAATAGATCAGATGTTGTTATAATTATTAGGAACATCCACGATACCCTATATGATCTTTTGATGTCCAGGTGTATTAATAAATCCTTGTATGAATACCTTGACATTGAGGCACCCTTGATACCGTTAATAAAGGGGTTGCCCAAAGTGCACAAGGGCACATTTCCCCCACCCCTACGGCCAATAGTATCGGGCAGATTATGGGCTACTGAGAATGCCTCTAAGTATGTGCAATCTAAAATTGGTCCCCTAGTTGAGAAAATATCTACAATCTTAAAGAATTCTTATAACCTACTGGATGATTTGAAGGAAGTGGCGTTATTAGAAAGGGTGACATCAGAAACTCTTATGGTGACTTTAGATATTAAGAGCTTATTTACTAGTATTCCGAATGATTTCGGTATAGAGGCAGTTAGGAAACATCTTAACCAATATGACTGTATTAGTAACAATGAGCAGTTTGTCATATGCACCTTGCTGGAAATGATCCTAAATAATAATGTGTTTATGTTCCGGGACAATCTGTATAGGCAGGCATGGGGGGTTGCCATGGGCACCCCTTGTGCAAATGCCTATGCGAATATAGCCATAAATGAGTGGGAAAGGGAACATATATTTAATGAAGAGGCTTTTATTAATAGAGTTATCTATTATAGGAGGTTTGTGGATGATATTGTTCTCTTTTGGAATGGGACCTTAGAATCCTTGCAGGACTTTGTGGCATACATGGGGAACACTACCTCTTTTTTGAGTTTTACATATGAGGTTTCCTTGGCAAGCATTAACTATCTTGATGTCACTATAGTAAAAAGCGGTGAGAATATCTTTCTTACCTCTTTATATAGGAAGCCCTGTTGGAAAAATGGGATCTTACACTATGAAAGCATGCACCCTAGACACATCTTCCCCAATGTGGTTAATAATCAGATGGATAGGGTTGCCAAGCTCTGTAATACGGATAGTGAGAGAGAACGTCTCTTAGATTTCCAGGGGCAATGCTTTATGAATAGAGGCTATCCCATCCGCTTAGCTATGAACTATGGAGGCAATTATTTGAATGTTCCTGATATTAGTCCCAGGAAGAGATATAAATATCACCACCCAATTAGATCGCAGAAGGGCAAGGTGCAGTATGACATTAAGTACACCAATGATGTTAAGTATATTAAAGAGATTTTGGCCAGGAACTGGAAACTATTAACTATGAACAAGGAGTTATTGAATATAGTAGGCAAATATCCAACATTTAGATATAATAATTGTCTTAACCTGAAAAGAATGTTGTGCAATGAAAAGACTTCATGCATACCGATAGATGTAAGAACCAACTATAGACTAGGCACATTTCCCTGTAAGAAATGTTGCATATGTAGATTTATCACCAAACAACAGCACTATGAGGATAGGAAACTGGGTATGATTTTTACTCCTAACTTTTATGCAACGTGTGACACCACTAATGTAATTTATTTAGCCACTTGTAATAGTTGCGAGGCATATTATGTGGGTCTTACTACACGTAGATTTAAAGACCGTGTGTATAACCACATTTATGATATACGCAAAAAGAATGATAATAATGTATTGGCTCGGCACTGTCAGGAGTTTCTGACCCATGAATTTAGTTTTAGGGTGCTTCAGATTTTGCACCCTAATAAACGTGAAGGTGATATATTGGGAACTCTTGAATTGTATGAACTAAGATGGATTTTGACACTTAGGGCACACTTAGAACCTGGTCTTAATACATCAGTTAGCATAAGACCAGCCCTTTTATAAAATTATATTATTTTTATGGTTAGAATTGTGATAAATGATAGTAATTTTCATGTGGTTACTTTAAGATACATTTACTATGATTCATTGTTTATGAATGTGTTATTTTAGAATAGTAAGGATATTTTCTATGGCAGAGATGTCATGATTTTTATTTAGATATTTTGTCTTCACACACACCTTTTTTCCTTTTTCATTCCTTCCCCATCACGTTTTTGTTGCTGTCCCCTCTTTCTCTCATTTCCCTCACAGTTTCTTTTCTATCCCTCTTTTCTCCCCTTACCTCCCTTTCCTTTTCTTTTTCCCCTCTTTTTCGCTCACCTCCCTATACTCCCCCGATACCCACACCACCCCCCCCTTTTTTAGATTTTTCTCAGTAGCACTCTCAGTAAATTGTGCGGTGTGATGTTATCCATTGTAAGTAAGAATGCCATATGATTTAATTATATATAAGAGTCTTTAGTTCTTTATTTAATAGAATTTTATCTAACAGTTTTAATAATATTTCTTTGATTAGATTTGATCCTTGGTTTATGCATATCTCTATGTATTATGTTTATACTACATACAAACTTGTGCCTGATGTCAAGCCAGTATAGCGTTGCTACTAGTAACAAGAGTATACATACTTTTAATTTGCATAATTAATTGAGTTTTTGCCGCCGATTTGGCTCGTTAAGCAGGGTGTGCTATGTATATATACTGATGCATTTTTAAAATTGTTATAACCTGAAGAAGCGCACTTGTTAGTGCGTGAAAGCGCTTGTTTTTATTAAATAAAACAGTTTTCATTATCATCGTGGTGGTTCCGGTAATTTGTGGAAAGAATTTTGTTGCAACACAAATAGTAGATTTATAACTGAGGACAGGATGGAAATGTCAAACTGGAAAGAGAGTAATAAGCAGAGCATATAAGGCAATATTAGGTTTGAGAACACAAAACAGTACAAAAGTTAAAAAATAGCATAGAGTGAGCAATTTAATAAAGATATTGCAGTTAGTCATTGGAGAAAAGTCATGTCTTTACCCGAGATATGCAACTAAAATCAAGAAAATGTAGATGTTTTGCATAGAAATATTTATACAAATACTTCTATACCCCATGACTTCAAAAATGGTCTGCAGACATGAGGCATATGTTGAAGATGTTTCTGTTCAGAAAGATGTTCTTGGGAGTATATATTCTGGGAATGTACAGAGTTGCTTCAGTACAAAAATAACTTGATACTGGAATATAATTTAACCTCACTACAGATATGTTTTTTTTGAGCTGATATAAAATAACATGTATTAAAGTGATGAAAGTATTGGTATATTTGGTTTTGATGGTGACTCAGAACTGAATACAAATAGAAAAATTCTAAGCAGAAAACAGCCATTTTTGTGGATGACATAATATTATGTGCTACATATCTGGAACATGATATAAAAATTATATTTTATAAACAAATATAAATTAAGGCAAGCAAAAATAAAGGCTACAGTAATGAATTATGCCCAACACATGACTTGACATGCTATTTTTCGGGTCTTGAGAAAATTAAATATTTGGTAGTTTGGTTAAAAGAATATGTTGAACATTCAGGTAAAGAAATGTGGGAAGAAATTACTCAAAAGGTGTAATATAAGACTATGAAAATTATTTATGGATATCAACAATATGACACAAGCGATTAAGATATTTTTGGTCCCACTGGTTCATTATGTAAGTTATCTGATACTTGGAAGAGAATTTAACCTCACTACAGAGCTGTGTTTTTTGAGCTGATATAAAATAACATGTATTAAAGTGATGAAAGTATTGGTAGATTTGGTTTTGATGGTGGCTAATAAAGCTATAACTAGAAAACAGAAAAACAAAGTATCACCATCAATAAGAGGTGAAAAGGATAATTACAGTGATTAAAAATATGGAACTGAGTACTATAATAGATCAGAAACAAACTCCAGAGCAAAAAATGGACTATATGGAATTCTGTAAGGGAAACAGAGTCTGAAGTGAAAATGACACTGAAAAAAGCACCAACGATGTACAGCTACTTAATTAATCAGATTGCAATACATGGTGTGAAGTCACTGGTCCAATTCATAAGATTTAAGATTTGTCATATAGTGAAATAAAACATTGTGACTAGTTAATTTCTGATCTCAAATTATATTGTAAACAGTTAACTTGTGTATTTAACTGTTTTTGTTTAAAGACAAATACTAAATCAGTCTTGAAATTAAGATTAAAATACGAAAAGAAACAGCGCACAAAGTAACTAAAAATAATTTATTTAGAACTCTAGTGCCTTGGCACCAAAATACCTTCAATGGAGACTCAATTGAGGGTATTTTGGTGCCGAGGCACTAGAGTTCTAAATAAATTATTTTTAGTTACTTTGGATGCTGTTTGTTGTTGTATTTTATTATTTGTTTTCTTCAGCTTCGTTGTTTGAAATTAAATTTAGGTGGAACAGCCAACTGTGATATCTGGATTTACATGCTTAACAATGAGAAGTTACTGAATGTTAAATATAAGCACTGACTGTCTGACATGAAGCTAGTTTATTAGTATTATTGTATAAATATATAACTATACATGGATGCATCTGCAATCAGTGCTGAAATAAATGGGGACTGCACAGTAAGTTAAAATAAAAATGTGGTAAAGACTTGTTCTACATGGAAAAAGTAAAAGCTAATCAACTGCCTAAGACATTCTTAATAATTACATCTATCTCAAATGACTCATCTTCCTTGGTTCCCTTGGCTAACTACATTACCTGTAAACACCAGATGTGTCCCTAAACTCTCAATGTCTCTTTCAAGCAATCAAAATCAGACTCATAAAAATATTACATTTCATGTCAAATATTAATGCTATTCATCCAGCCATTCAAAAAAGGTTGCAACATTTCTTGAGAGATTCTGTAGATATATGAACCTCTGTCTAATACATGGCACTGTGAACAATGTGCAGTGAAAAGCAAGTATTCTACCAATGGCTGAACCCCCCCTCCATGTTCTAAAGATGAAAACTAGAGTCCTTCTTCACTTAGTGTCAAAATACTAGTTGCTTATACTCAAGCACTGGATTATGCTCACAAATATGAAATACTGCTTTCTGAACTCATGGGTTTAGGTCATGTCAGGTCAAAATGCTATTGCTGTTCTTTATACAAACAGTGGAAAAATCCTTGCTTACCTCACAGGAACCCTACTTGTGGGGTCTAGGCAGATCAAATGACTTTGTTGAACTTCTCAACTAAATGGTAAATTGGTCATACATGGTTTTGGAGATGGGCCCACAGTACAGCATAACCAGTACACATCTAAAAATATCCAGAAAGGCAAAGCACAGCTTAACTACTTAGCAAACAGAATGCACATTAAGGCTGGCCATAGCTTGATCACAGCTAAAGCATCAAACAATGCTCCTAAGGAGGGAAACGTCCTGATCTTCATCACTCAGGGTAAGGGATAGATTCCCGGGTGACCAATTTGCAGCCATGTTTCGAGATAGCTCAATAGATGCCTCAAGATACACTACTTTTTTTATTTCTCATTTTTTTAAAGAAGTAAGTACAGCAACAAGCCACAATGTATTTTGCTATCCTGTTTCAGCTCACTGTTATAGACTATTGATTGGTATACCACACTTTCGATATGTAGAGAAAAAGACAGCACATCCTTGTGCTCACATAAGGATAGCCATACCACAAGTACTGATGTATTTTTAAAGTTTTTTTTTGGGGGGGTGGCTTGTTTAACGGCTATGAAACAATACCACATTCAATAATGCACTGGATCAATGAGGTGTACTGTGGTACAGTGATCTCCCTTGAAGTGTCTAGCTATGCTCTTCAGAATTAGATGGGTACAGTGTATGGTTCCCTGGCTGTGGTAGACATACACATGACAAAGCTGATGGTGCTGCAGTTTATTTTTCCTGATTTTACTTTTTGACAAGTTTCATGTCATTAAGGGCAAGATCATTGTTACTTCAGCAGGAGTATATTTCTGAAGGACATCTGGAGAATTTCAACATTTTTATTGAATTCTCTTGCCCAATTTGCAATCATCAGCACATTTGCACATCCATAACCCAGTTCATACGTTTGTTATATGAAGAGAATAATCCAAATGAAATCATCTACTTAGAAAGCAGTGTGGGACACCACTCACAATAACCAGTTGAGACAGACAAACCCTGTCACACCTTGACTTGTTGGGCCTCGTTGCTAAAGTAGCGTTTTGCCCACTGAGTTATGTATGAATGCTAAATACTTTTCAGTTATTTCCTTATGGTGATAGTGCTTAATGCCTATCAAAGTCAAGATATACAAGTTCAAACCACATCTATTTCAGCCAAATGCTAACCATCCTGACAGCCAATCAGACTGTTTCCTTTACAGCTTAATGCCACACTTCATCTCATTTAACCAAGGTTGCCCACCCTCTCAACCAAACTTCTACCTGAGCAAGCTACTGGCACTAACTAAATAAACTACTAAAGCTACCACATTCCACTAGTTCAATTCCCATCTACTCCTGTGTTTTTGTGTTCCACTAAATGTGTTTCCTTCTGTGCCAGTCCCCATATTCCATTAGTTCAATTCCCATCCACTCCTATGCTTTTACGTTCCACTAAATATGTTTCCTTCTGTGACAGTCCTTTTCTTTTCCCTAGGACTTCTATCCATTTTACTCTCACTCCACAATATATGTAAACTGCTTTGCCACATACTATTATCCACCAGTATACCCACTACCTAAATATTCCCTGAAGTCAAAACAAGCAATACAACAAAACAGGGCCACCAAGATAAACCCTAACTGTCATGTTAATGTACACATACAGATGAGGAATCAGTTAGCATTCTAGCCATCAACATATACTACTAAATTTCCATTATAAAGCAATTATCAAAAAAAAATCCCAGTTTTAAACTTCAAATGCATCCATAAAGTTATTTGCACATTCTTAATCATGCTATACGCAGGAAAGATGCAATTAAATCCAGATCCAAAAATCAAATCCCACTCTCCCCATAAATTCTCATGGGTAAAAAGAAAAACTAGAAGTACTACCTTTAGTGTATATGAACACAGCAAGCCTAAAAAACAAACTTGCATCACTGGGAGCATAATATCTAAAACCCCAAAATAACACTCTTAACCGACTATTGGCTAAGTATGGTGAGCTGGATGTCTCCCCGTTTTACCTAGAAGCATCACATCTTCACAGATAATTGGCGTGATAGGGAGTCAGCGGTGGTGTGATAACATCAGATAATAAAGTCTACCTCAATCCCAAACTAAAAGCCAGTAACAAAGCCACCTGTGACAGTAGTCCCATCTGGATAACAGAAAGGACACATTGTGGCCACACAAGTACACATCCCAACACCTTCTTCCATCAACATAGCATGAGGCCCTATATTATCCAAAACTAAATGATATAAACTGGTAACAGGCAGAGACCTAAACAGGAATCAAGCAGAAAGCAACTTAACCCAACTTGTAAGAGAACATACCAAACAAAATTGCAAGAATGGCAAAAGTACAACTCTTGCTACAGTTATTATGAACATATCTGACTAGTTCCATGAATTCCCCTACCCACAAAAAAATGACTGTTAACTAGTTTATATTACCAGAATATTACAAACTGACAGCCTAAAAAAACACTATGAGTTTTTAGATAATTTTTAACCAAGGTAAAACAAAAGACAAAGGGTAGCAAAACTGGAAAAGGGACAACTAATTAACAACTAAAGTAAAAGAATACATCCAAAGCTTAAGAAAGACCATCAAGCAGAAATACCACACCATTAAAGGTAAAGTGGCCCAGCTATGCTATCAGCACACTAAACTACTCAAGGAGCCAAAATGGTTGTGGTGTGCCATTAGCACCAATAACATATTTCAAAACAACATCCAATGCACCATTCATGATAAAAAATATTAGTGATTTTCTAGCCTACATACCCCCCCCGAACAAAATTATTTTCCACGAAAGCTATTCAATAATTTGTTACAACAGACTAACAACCCAGATTTCCACATATGATGCCCCACAGTGGAAAGAATAGGTACCACCATTCTAAGCTGCCCATTACGGTTGCTATCCCTCCATTTTTCTTCCCTAGAGTGTCCTGAAATTAACACAGTACTCCAATTCTCCAGTTTTGGAACCAATACTTCAGAAATTGTATTGCATCATCAGTGCATCTGTACGCTGATGAAAAGATGACATCACAGTCTTGTTGACTGGCTACTTTCTGTGTTGGGAAAGACCCAATCGAGAAGTTCTTTTCCCAACATACAGTAAGCAGCCAATCAACAAGAGAGACTGCCGAGAAACCTACAAAAAGTAAGAAATAAAAAGCAGAGCATTCAGCTACTTGGTATTTTTTTTTTTTTTTAAAGGTGGTTGACAGAGACTGAGATTTTATGCTTCTTTTCAGATGGTCGGAGCGGAGACAGACTCCATCTTCAGTTCACTCCAGTTTTGGTTGCAGAATCTGGCTCGACTGCAGTGTTTTCTTGGGTGTCTGCTTCTGCTGCTTCCTTAACTTGCTTGCTCTTCAGCTTGGACTTGGGAAGACAGAGAGGTTAGAGAGGACCATGGTAGTGGATGCACACTTTCCCCTACTGAATAGGAATATATGTATGAATTTCTGAGCTGCTGCTTGCTTTCTTGTACTACCTGCCTGCAGACTGTTGCTGTTGTTAGCCTGTGCTCTGCCCTGTGTCCCTTCTGATCATACCAGGAAGCCTGGAGTGGAGCAAGCTTGCTTTTCACAGAATAGTGAGTCCCTCAGAGTTAAGTGGAATCAGAAACTGCAGGTTGACAACAATTCTGATTTCTTCTTTTTTAGGGCTAGGAAATGCCCAGATTATTGCTTAATATTTTTGGTCTGTTTCTCATAAAATGTTTTCTGGGGAGGATTGAATTGTGTTTAACTTAGGATGAATAATAAGTAATAAATTATTGTGATGCAAATCCTGTTATTCTTTCAACTTTTAGAACTAAGAGTAATTGTTAACATCTGCTCCTATATTTATTGTGCTAACAAGCCAGATATGCTTGCAGGCAATTGCAGAGTTGAACAGTTTTAAACATTATATGAAGGATAGGAACCTAAATGTGTTTTATTCTAGCCTGTATATGTTTCAATGGTGCTAAGAGGTTTGTCTGTCAAAATAGTCTGTTTTTCATTGTAGTGGTAAATCACTGACAGTTGAGTTTATAAGAGCAGCATTTTAAATTTGACCATTTTAATCTTTGTTCACGTTTCTTGTGTTTACTAAGAGGTTAAGGTATGGTTTAACATCATTTATGGATGATATTTGTGTTAGATTTCATATCTTTAAGGAAATGCATGATACAGTAAAAATATGTTATTCTGATGAAATTCTTAAAAAGTAACAAGAACGAAAGCGCGTAATTCCAGTTCTATGGTATATTGTGTTATTCTAACAACTTACTAAGATCATAATTAGTAATTCTGTCACCCCCATTCTAGTTAGTGCTGTCTAGATTTCTTATTGTGAGGTTGAAAGGTATTGTGATGTTGTCTAGAACAGAATGCAAGGATTTTTTCCTCATATTTTATTTTTCACAATGTGTGCATTTCTAGCAAATGATAGAGGGTTGAAGTTACTAAATAATATTTTTTCTGTTAGACTTCATAGCTTTAAGAACATGCATGGTAAAGCAAACTGTTCTACCAACTTTCTAAGACTGCAAAAGCAATATTTAAAATCTGTCTGATTTTTGAGCCTTTGTAATGCATTATTTTTGGCTTTGCAGTAATTCAAATCAGATCATCTGAGATCATCAGATCATATGACATGCCTATTTTGCCTTCGTTTGTTTCTACACAAGTTATTACAGTTGCAGACGGCGTTTTGATTGCTGAGCTACCATGTATTTCATCTTTATAATCTTGTTGGCCCATAGTATGTCTGAACTTTGCTGCTGCCCTGTGTACAGACTCAGCAGGATAACTTTGTGTCGGGTTCTGTGTAACAGCTGAGGGTCTTGACTTGGGATGGTAGTTACTGTTGTTGCTTCAGTATTTGATCCACAGATTTTAGTCACAGTTGAATGCTTCTGTGTTGGATCTGCATGTTCTGCTGTCACACCAGGTTCATGCTTGTAACAGCTGCAGAAAGTCTCTCAAACAGGAGTTACTTTTGCTGCCTTACATTGCTTGACCTTCACTGTTAATTTTTCAGGTGAAGTCTGTATCTTCTTGCACATGTGTTTTTTTTCCTTATATCATGGTGTACACGTCTGGAGATTCACGTGTATGTGAGCAAGTATCTGTGGATAGTGACTATGGCACAGGCTCCCCAGGAACTGCTGTAGTTCCTGTAATAGTATCATCCTGTTTTGTACTAATAGCTGTTTTGGTTTACTATAGTGGTGCTGAACAAGGATCCAGCAAGAATCATGTTCAGGAAAAGATCAATGGATCAGTAAGAGCCTGAAAGCACCACATTGTTTCCTAAGAAATTAAAAGCATTCTATACTTATAATAAGGTATGGGAGCCAAGCAAAGCTCTCATGGGTGCAACCTGTTCCAAATGCAGATCGAATATATGAATACTCGAAACTCATAAGCCCGAGCTCAAAATCTCGAGTATTCATATACTCGAGATTGTGAAGGGGCACAAAAGGAAAGTAAAAAAACACTTTTTCTAATGTTTTTGCACCCCCCCCTACTTAAATATACCAACTCCGAGATCGCACTACAGCAAAGGAGATGGAAATGTACCATTATGCGCTATATGCATAAGCGCACAATGGGGCACTTTCCATTCCTCCACTGAAGTGCGGTCACGAAACCTGCACATTAAGGAAGGAACAGTACAGGGGGACCCAGCCCCCTATAAAAAGATAAGTAAAACCCTTAATATAATTTTTTACACTTCCCGTTCACAATTTCGAGTTACTGAAACTCGAGATTTTGAACTCGATCGTATGAGTTTCGAGCTTTCAGTAATTCGATCTTGTGAAGGGGAACCATATATATATATATATATATATATATATATATATATATATATATATATATATAAAATTGTGACAAGACTATGATTTTTCACTTTCTACACAACTAGTAGTTTTTCCATGCTGTGTCTTTCATCCAGTGGTACCTGAAAGCTTTGTGTTTGATAAAGGTGTGTGTTTTTTACCTCAACTTTTTCGTTGTGCTTTGTACCTTTCATCCAGTGGTGTCATTTTGATGTAATGTTGTGTGTAGTGAACCCTTAATGTACTGCTTTGAATGAATTACTGCTAAATAAAGCATTTTTTTACTTTACAGCTGATTCATTCCTTGTGTATTTTTCCATTAGTAGTAACTACATGTGGTATTCAATACTTTTCCTGAAGGGAGTTGTTAGACAAAAGGGGCGGGGTTAAAAAAGGAATGGGTGTAGCTTGATTATGCAGGCCTTACAGAAACAGATGCTTGGTGCCAGAGCCATGGGCTCAAGCTCAATGCCAAGAAATGTATTGTTATCCCCTTTGGGAAAAAACATGTATCCATGAATTACCATATAGGTGGCAGTACACTAAACAGGCAGGGCTTGTTTGTCAGGAAATTACACTATAGAAAGGTGGCAACCCTACTGCCCATTGAAGCATACTAAATCTACTCCACCTGGTTTTAAACACTTTAATACTGTCTCTCCTCAAAGTAGCTCCTCCCATCTTAGTCACGAACTAAGGGCCAGTGTCAACTCCTGTCCTGTGACCAAAAATCCAGAAAAGCTAATCTATATGGAAATATAGCAAAATATTCAAAGGTATGACATGTAATAAAACAGCATGGACTCCATCCCAGTTGCAATACACTAACAGCCCTATATACTTTAACAAACCAAATTCATAGCAAGATGGAAAATTGGCTACTTAGAGAGGCCATTTTCCTGGATTTTGAATGTACCTTCAGTGCTGTAAACCACCAACTATTACATCAACAGATGAGCAAAGCAGAGTTTGCTCAGTAAGTAGTTCAATGATTCTAAAACGTCTTCAACAACAGTTACTTTGTAGTACACCTTAAAAAGGGTTTATATCATAATGTCGAAGTAGTAAAACGTTGAATGTTATAATATCGAACCCAAAACAGCGAACGCTGAAAATAGCAAAGCTGCATAACATCGACGTCTTTCCCAGGGAAAGAATTCGGTGGGCTGTTTCTGCCACTTCGCTATTGCCTCCACTGTGATGCGAAGGTTACGGACCGGGTTAAGGTAAGTGTACGAACGGACTGGGTTAAGGTGAGTGTGGGAATGGGATAGTTAGGGACCTTAGGGTTAGGGAGCAGGTAAGGTGAGTGTGTGATAGTTAGAAGCCTTAGGGTTAGGGAGCGGGTAAGGTGAGTGTGCGATAGTTTGGGACCTTAAGGTTAGGGAGCGGGTAAGGTGAGTGTGCGATAGTTAGGTACCTTAGAGTTAGGGAGCAGGTAAGGTGAGTGTGTGATAGTTATGGACCTTAGGGTTAGGGAGCAGGTAAGGTGAGTGTGCAATAGTTACGGACCTTAGGGTTAGGGTTAAGGTAAGTGGATAGATAGTAATGTATTTACGGTTTAGTGTAGGGTTAGAAGTAAGATTTTAAGTGTATATGTGTGGATTACTTTTTTGGCATGCTTGTGTTGTGTGTGTGTTTTTCGGAACATCAACTTTTTTCCCTGGGAAAAAAATTTGCTGTTCTGAGCTTCCGATTATATCACATTTCAAAATTCCAAGTTCGAGCTTATGGTGTTCAATATTTTGGGATTTCGATTATGTGATATAAATCCCTTAAAAATGCTACCTCAGAGATAGTGTGTATGACAAAAGGAGTCCCACAGGATTTAGTGCTAGGATTAGTGATGCCACCTTTCCCTGCTGCTAAAACTGAAACAAGAACACATCCCTCATACCTCCCATTGCCTCTGCTCTCCCACCCATTTTCCACCCATTTTGTGACATCACCACCATCGGCAGCTGAGGAGGAACCCTCTTTTTGCTTTCCTGATGTCTTCATTCTGTGGATTTACTATGCGTTTCTGTAAAAAAGCATAGTAAAACTGCTGATTTAATAGACTCTCATAGTTTCTTTTTTGAAACAGAATACCAGAGTTTACACAGTGTTTTCCAGACTACCAGACAATCGGTTTGATTTTTGGATAGTCTGGAAAAAAAACAGATAGGTGGCAATACTAGCTAGGATCTTTATTATTCTGTCTACTTATCAATAGTCTGCCTTACTATCTTAAAAATGTCAACTGCAGTTACAAGAGGAAATGGCCCCCTTCTATTAATAATCTAACTGTTTTCCATACCCTGAAGTCTACTGCAATGGCAGTTAGGAATAGAATAGACATACACAAGCATATCTTCTAAAGATTAAGGATCCAGAAGGAATATGCACACCCTCAAAAGAGCTACAAAGGTGTCTGGGGAATGTATGAGACAAGTTGTCCTTGGGCAGATATGCAGAACAGCAGGTTAAAGTTCTATAGCAAGCAGAAATATCCAATAGAATCTCTTAACTGCCTAGTACTGAAACTTGAGTATCATGAGCTAAAAATGTTCTCATTTGACATTTTGAGTGTTCTTTACTACTAATCTGTCAAAATTCCTAACAAAATACTGTCACACTTCAAGAAATGAAAAACGAAGATTAATTTATTCATAAAATGAGGGAGTACAACTACAGCACCATGCAAATACCAAATGGTTATTAGTTGAAGCAAGAGCACAATTTTTATTAAAAACTCTACAAGCTATTAAATGAAAGCCAGAGCCCATCTTAGGTTCATAGGTTGGTACTAGGCTATCAGCCCTAGGGCCTATACAAGCCTAGCCATAACAATTCCCTGGCTATTTCTTCCCACATTATTTACTTTCCTGGACCCCTGTCTAGCAGGGCGACTGACGTGATCCCTGGGGTGAATTTCCTTTCTCCCATCCAAACGTCAGGGTTCCTCTTGAAGAGGTCCAAAGAGGCACTCTGCTTGACATGTATGGGCAATCTATTCCAGTGTCTGGGGAGTCTCTGGGTCAGGAACCTATCCCTCCAGCATGTTTTGTTTATTGTGATGACAAGGTTTAGATCCCTGGAGCATGTAGCTCTGAGGGATTGGGATTTCTTTAAGTGTAGCATGTCCAACAGCTCTGGGTTTGACATGGCCTTGTATGTTAAGCAGAGATCGCCTCTGAGTAGAAGATATGCGACAGAGTATAGCTGGAGTTTTTTAAGGCGGTCAGCGTAGGGCATCTGCTTTAGGCCTGTGATTCTTTTAGTGAGGTATTTCTGAGGCCTTGCCAGTTGTTGCAGATGTCTTGAGAAGTACATACCAAATGGGGCGTTGTATTCTATAATGGGTCTAATGAGGGATGAGTACAGTGGGACAATGACCTCCTTTTTTCTGGATGAAAAACCCTTCGTGATGAGGTGTGCCACATAGAAGGATTTCCTGACTGTTGTCGCGATGTGGTTATCGAAGGTGAGACCACTGTCCACCTGTGTCCCTAAGTCTCTTATCACACTTTCTGTGTTTAGTGTACTGCCACCTATATGGTAATTCATGGATACATGTTTTTTCCCAAAGGGGATAACAATACATTTCTTGGCATTGAGCTTGAGCCCATGGCTCTGGCACCAAGCATCTGTTTCTGTAAGGCCCTTTTGCAGAGTATCCACATCATTTGCGGATTCAATAATGGCTCCCAGTTTGCAGTCATCTGCAAACTTTGTTAGCCAGAGTCCCTTACTGTTGACCTGTACTTCAGAGAAGTAGATGCCAAACAAGAGCGGCCCCAGGACTGAACCCTGAGGTACTCCACTTGTCACTTGTCTGGAGCTGGATTTGGAGTCGGCTACTTTTACAGTGTGGGTTCTATCAGTAAGCCATTTAGCAACCCATTGGGTGACATAGGGATTAATACCCAACTTAGTAAGTTTATCTATGATAAAAAACAAACAAGTCAGAAGCCCTCAGTACAACCAAAGATGTCTAAACACCCTACACTACAGCTCACTGTGTGGTCTGTTACCACATCTTCAGACATCACAATTGACAAATCTCACGGAGATGTAAACATCTTTATACATCAAGTCATGCTTTGTTGTAGATTCTGTACTTAGCTGTGAGATAACAGGAAAAATAAGAGTTCTGTGTTTAACATTTCCCATCTGTACAACCCCGGAGAGAGCATGCAAAGTGCAAAGAAACTGGAGCCTCCACAACAGGGGAGGCAGCCTCTCTGCAAAAACAGTTTTGTAGTGTTTGTCGCTGTTTTGTGCATAATGCTTTACGTTTGTCATGGTGGTGCTGTTAAGTACAGCAGCTGTCATATTTTACATTCTGACTAAGGGCAATGTGATGTCTCATAGTAAATGCTGGGAGCATTTTTCATGCATGTCTTGCTAATATGGTGAGAAAGTGCATACTGCTGTTGCCCAATACAGGGTTAGTGAATACTGCACCCAGTTTAACCAGATTTTCTTTAGCTGGAAAAATGCTTCTGCCTCAAACACAAACTGGACTGTAGCTTTGTCTTTTAAATGACACCCAGGTAGTTACAGGACAGCAATCCCGTAATCAAACTAGCACACTCATTGCATGGCTCTGTGGCACAGAAGGACAGAGCCCTAACTGTGACCCAGGTGGCCATGGATCAGTTAATGGTTCTGGCACTGAAGAAGGAGAGGGTGATGAAGTTAAAGAAGGGGAGTGCCTTCTAGTCACTCCCAGGGTGGGGAATGGGCGGGGCAAGGCTGATTTGGTGGGAACAAGCCTTGCAGAAGTAAGGAGATGTCTTCCACCATCAGCCTATTATATGTCCCTCCTTGTTGTTTTGATGGGTGTGTGTGTGCAGGAGGCAGGGATACAAAACCATCAGAAATCTTGACCCATACCTGATTACTCTCTGAATGACAGCCCCTCCCAGTGAACCATCATTCCAGTGATAAGTAGTGGATAAATGAATGGGCTGATTATAAACATAATGGGGAGGTGGTCAACAACAACAAACCAAAAAATCAAATAATTAAAATAAAAAATAATACTCTGTGATAGGGTCATGGAATTATTTTTAGATTATAATGGCAATCCCTTTGAAGTTAGTACTGTCTCTGGATGCAATAATAGTTTTTATCCACTTCTTATTTAGATCTTTATCCCACTCATCTTGCAACATATGTGTTTCTTGTATGAAGTAGACATTTTCCACAGCTTCAAATATTAGATGCAGTAATATTTTTTTCTTGTTCTTATCTTGCAGTCCTCTCACATTCCATGAATTTAATATTCACATATTAAGATTTATAAGATAGATCAATTGTTACCAGTATTTCAGATACATATGTTGCTGTTGTTATCAATCACCCACATTCTCCCCCACTGTAACTTTTACAATATGTCTTATAATAGTAGCACTAAACTCTTCCAGGCCTTAACCTGTGCCTACCCACTTAGCCACCTTATCTGGAAGAGGTGAATAATGATAGGTTATAAAAAAGCTGAAAAGCAGAGTATTATTTGAAAATTCAGACATATAACCTATACAAAACCTTAAGCTTACTTGTTTAAACTCACACACTCTTATATACACTGCTGCAACTACCCCAGAATGTGTCATCCCTTATCCAACACCACATACCCACTGATCTCCTAATTGACTTTAGTGCCCCTATGAAGTTGAAATGTTTATAATAGTGTTTGAATGAATGATTTTGTGTAGGTGGAAATGTCTTAAAATAAGCATCTATTTAAACTATCAGAAAAGTTCAAACACTAGTAATGGGTACTAGCTTGTCAATTTAATGTCAGTATAATTTAAGTTTACATCGCTAGATATTGCAGAGATAATGCTAGTCTTCCCCAAGTTATACAGCTAGAGTTCCACCTAAAGAAAGAGTTTAGGAAGTAGATTAATTAGTAATTACTACATTCTTGCAAGTAAGGCAAGCAAAGAGATATAGGAAAAAAAAACAAGAATATTAAGCCACATAACATCAAACTATTAGGAGTCCAAATCCTCATGTTAGAAACCTGTGTGACATATAATAGCATATAATAGCATTTTCTGTAAGTCCAGGAACAGTTATATTGATTAACAACAATCCAGTACAGGCTCTCCTATTTGAATATTTCCAGTTCCGTGGTGCACAACAAACAAGTGATATCAACAGACAATAGCTCAACATTTCATATTTGAACAGTATGCAGGGTCTAGGGCAGGAGCGAACACTTCTATCTATGACTTGGTAAAATTAAATTTTACTAACGAGAAATCTATAGTCTATGATATAACAATATCGATATATTATATTATAATAGCTATAGCAAGTATTATTATGTGGCAGAGTTACACACAAAAAATCAATAAACATAAATAATGAGTGGTCCAGGCTTCCTGACCCTTAATCTCACTTTCCATGTTCGGATACATTTCAGCTGAAATTCAGTATCTCGGCTCACTGGCCTTCCATTTCCCTTGCCAATATCTCAAATATTCTATAAGTTTGCCAAGAAAAACAAGCATAAGCTGTAAAGTCAGAGTAAGTCTCATAGAGAACTAAAATAATGAACAGTGTCGCTGCTGTGGCTGATGTCCCCTACGAAGTTTTATGCAAGCGAAAGACTGGAATAGAAAATCCATGTGCCCCTTTTGTAATCAAGATTTAGTCAGTATTAATGAACTGTTTTAAACTCACTTATGACCTGATATTTCCTTGCGAGGTTGTCACTGCACAAAGTTTTCATTGATTCTCCATTAGTTGTGGTGATTATGCGATGATAAGGTGCACTTTGACCGCAAAGGAGGTTGCAACATAAAGTGTCACCTACTGGACAACCAAAACCGCACTTTTCATTCCCTGGCTATACACTCAGTTAAAGCAAGCATTTCCGGTTTCCTGGGAATAAAATATAGATGAGATTACAACAGCCAACTGTCAACTTGTCAAGACCAGCTTTATTCATAAACGTTTATGGTCCATGCTCAAAACAACAGGATTTCATCTTGGAAATCCATAATTTGCTCTGTAAATTCCCAGACCACTACCACATAATAGGGGGAGACTGGGATGCAGTCATAGATCCTTTGATAGATCATTCTAGTAAAATGAACTCTTATAATTTTCAAGCTTCAATAGCCCTGACCGAACTTATTTCAAACTTTTATCTCCTTGATCCTATATCCTTTGGGGAGGACTTAGAGAAAAATAACCATTACATCTATTATTTTAAGTGCCACAAATCCTGGTCCAGGCTTGACTTCTTTTCAATTTCTGAGACATTGGCAAGAGGGGAAATAAAATACTACCATGACCCCAGGTTTTTATCAGACCGTTCAATGATTAAGCTTAAAATAAATTGGACAACTAAAGCATTAAACAATTTTAATGCAAGCAACTGGTCCCTTAATAATAACTTACTCCTTAAAACGGAAGTGATTAGAGAAATATCAGACACTCTAACAAAGCTAGACAATATTTTTACATCTGTAGACATTCAATATGATGTCCAATAGGCAGCTTGTAAGGCAACACTTAGAGGCATCTTAATTAGCAAAGCCTCTTATTTTAAGAAAATGGGGAAAGAAAAAGAAAGTAGTTTAATTCTTGAACTCAAGGAACTTGAGAAGAAACTCCTGATAACACACTCTCCTGATGTTGAAAATCAGATAAATAAAATACAGAAAGAATTATATGAATTACATCAACAATATTTAACCCTTTAAGAACAAAAATTCATAGCCAGGTATTCGGAATGGGCACAAGCACCGTCTAGAACTCTTGCGAGAATAATAAATAGTAAACAGAAGTGTCAAGGATTACCTTGCTACAATATTGAGATAAAATATTTAAAGATGACCGAAAAATAATAGAGATATTTGAACAAATCTACACAGAAATCTATGGCATGAAGGACTAGTAGACCCCTATCTCTGTAACTGATGGTTTCTTAGGTAATCTTAAGTTTCCTACGATAAATAGTATCCAAGCAAATCTTCTGATAGCCCCTTTTGAACAACAGGAAATAGCTGATGTCATTAAAAAGTTCAAAATTGGCAAAGCACTGGGTCAAGATGGATACAGAGCAGACCTCTACAAGAAATTTAACCAAAGATTATCATCCGTTCTTCTGAAGGTGTTTAACTTTATTAGAAGGAATGGTATAACTGATTTATATATAAATAATTCAAAAACAATTTTCATTCCCAAAAACAATGTTGATAAAGCCAATCCTCACAATTATATTGTGATATCCCTAATCAATGATGACATTAAAATACTTGCAATGTTACTAGCAGAAAGACTCAAGAAAATTATGCCTTCAATTATATCTCTATATTAATAGAATTTTATCTAGTCCCATTAAGATAGCTAATGGTACAAGACAGAGCTGCCCACTTTCTCTGCTTCTATTTAATCTTTACATTGAGCCACTGTTTCTCCATATCGCACAAAGAACATTCCATTCAATTCCTAGAATCTTAAATTCTAAGGTGATGTCTGCATTTGCTGACAAGCTCAGCATTTACTTTAAATGCCCAAATACAGATCTTAAGAAAATTAAGATAATAAATGAATACTCGAAAGCCTCGAGCTATCAAGTTAACCAAAAGAAGTCTCATATTTTTCCTATTAACCCCTTAAAACACATGGAAAATTACTTCTCAGATTTCCCCTATGAAATAGTATACTCTATTAAATACTTAGGGTATCTTATGACCACAACTATCCTTCCATCCTACAAAACAATGTGAATAAATTATGGACCCACATTTCTCAAGACCTACACAGGTGGAGACAACTGAAACTATCCATGTTGTCCAAAGCAGCAATCATCAGAATTAATATTTTACCCAAACTACTTTATCACTTTAATTCATCACTCTCAACCATTCCAAGCTATTTTTTTTCAAAAAATAAGTAACTTGCTAAATTCATGTGGTACCATAAATCCGTCAGAATATCCTATTCAAAACTGATGCTTCCGAAAGAAAAAGGAGGCCTGAATTACCTGAATTTCAGTTATATCATAAAATTATATGTGCAATTAGACTAGTATCAATCTCAAACTTCTCAACTGACAGTAAACCTTGGTCCCCAAAATGGGTTAGGATTTGGCATCAACATATGACAACAAATAACTATTTTATTATAATATTGTTCTAGTTTTGTTAAAAGGGAGGAGATGACATTTGTTAGTAGGGATGAGTTGGCAGTAGATATGAGAGGGCAGAGGTCTTTCTAGATTGGAAGTTGAGGTAGGAAGATGCTCTGGAGTGGTTTTATGTTTTTATAGTATTTTGGATGATCACCAATGCTGATTCCACATAATTTAATATGTGTGACAATCACAAGTCTAACATTGTACACGGATGATAGTGTAAAGTTATTTTTGTGATCAGAGTAGTATTGTCTTGGGATGAAAAGTAGAATTTTGTTTTGTTTGGTTTCAGAAGAAGATTAGATTGGTTCAAAAAAGATTCAAAGGAGGAATAGAATTGTTGTGTAATAGTCTGTAGTGATGGCACAGAGCTGAGAAGAAAAATTAAAATGGAGTCATCTGCATAATGAACCAGGTAACTTTACCTTACTGAAGTATGAAGGCTGTTTATAAAAAGTTTAAAGAGGAGGGGACCTAGGATTGAGCCCTAAGTGACAGCAATAGTTATGGGGAGGTAGGATGAGTAACATACTTACTATCTGACCATACCTCTCAACCTTACTGAATTCCACAGTATTTACCTGTTTTGAAGGTAAAATATTGGGGTGCCACAAATTTCCGAGTGGCCCCTTAATTTCCAAATTTCCCGGTCTTTTTTTTTTTTTTTTTTTTTGTATTACCAGTTTTAAGTTTACCACTTTAAATTTATGATTGATGTCATAACCAGCCTACAGAGGCATGCGTGTTGACATCAGCTACTGCCTGTTGGACAGGAGGGAAATAGGGAACATAAACAGCAATGGCAGAAAATCATGCAGATGTGCATAAGTTTTGCAGAGTCGACCCACATCATGCCCCAGCCTCCAAGTAAGAAAACTATTATCTAACAGTGCAATTAATTTATTTTATAAGTCCATTCATTGTTGTGCATTCAGGCCCGTTTCAGTTTATCTGCTCATTTATTTCTTTAGCTGTATCTTTAAATTATCTGTTGGGCAAGTGTGCAGTTTTATCTGCTGGAGCCTGGACAGTATCTATCTGCTCATTTATTTCAGTCTGTGCTCTGTGGCATTAACTGTTGTTGAGCTTGTTTATTTCTTTAACTGCTGTGAAGTGTGCAGTTTTATCTTGAGCTGGAAGAATGTATCTGCTGGTTTAAAGTCTCCAGCTTATGCCATTTCAGTTTAGTGCGTGTGTGCTGGAAGATATTCTGCTAATTTATGTGGCATTATTAGCCGTTTCAGTTTTATTTGCTGGCCAAGTGTTGTCTGCTCACTGGGGGAGGGGGGGTGCCATTTCAGTTTACCTCTTTGAGCTTGTTTATTTATTTAGCTGTATCTTTGTGTGTGTATTTATTTAGCTGTATCTTTGTGTGTGTGTATTTATTTAGCTGTATCTTTGTGTGTGTATTTATTTAGGCGTGTGTGTGTAAAATACCCCAGTTAAGCATACTGGCTGGTTAGAGTAAGTCAAGCTCAAACCCTGTACCTTAGGTACAAGGAGCAGGAGCCTACATTCCCTACCCACACCAGCTGTTTGGCCTGTCCCTCTTAAAATGTGTGGTTTTCTAGCAAATTAGTGAGAACTGAATTCACTAAATAATGATAGCTTGAAACTTAAATGGCTATCTTTCAGGAAATGCATGCATTGATACCACAACATTTTATTCTAGCAAGTAGAAACTTTTCTAAGATTGTACAAGCAATGTTTAAAATGCCTCCCTGTTTTTGTGGCTTTGTTGCCCCCCCCCCCCGCACTAAATTTTGGCTTTTTCCAGATTTCTTAAGTTGCGTTGCATAGTTCCTCAGGAGGAGAAAAGTTTAGTGCTGCTTATGTGAAGTCTGTTTGTGTTAGTAGCACAACAGGTGGAATTCTTGCTTTTGATGCAGAAGACTGTGGGTTCTACTCCCACAGTATTTAGATGTTTTGCTGATACAGTACTGTGTTGTACTTTTAAAGGAGGTGAATGCTGCAGTCCTGAGAATGTCCTCTTTGGTGAAGATGCATAGTAACTATGAACTTGTTATCATTTTGCCATCCATTCCCTATTGCAATATTAGTAGGCTAACATTTTTTAGTGTAACAGGCAATTTATCCCACACGGGCAACAAGCACTTTATTTGTAGATGAAACAATGAAATATAAAGTTGTTTGCTAGCATTAGTTACATATCTCTTTAATGTGGAATTATTTAGATGACTGACTTCTGCAGAGATCGTGCATATTTACTGATACTGGTGGATTGTATAAGTTTGTGTAGACTTTTATGATGGAAATGTTCTGAATTGAGCAGTTTTGTCATTTTTGGTTCATGCGTTTTGTTTCATTGCTTACTGGAAAAATGTTAAAAATAATAAATTTAAAACTCACTCTAACAAGTGTGCTGTATTATACAAGGAATATAATTTAATATAATGGGGAAGGTGTATCAAAGAAAACAAACATATATGTTTCGTGGGCAAGGGGCCCATGATTTGAAAATAACCCAAAGGTAATCTTTATCCGCCACTGGCCAGATGCATTTTCTTTGAATGTGGATTTCAATGCTGTTTCAATGAATGTGAGTTTCAAGTGCAGAGAAGCTTTAATGCTAAGTCTGTTTTCACTGTGAGACTGTGTTGCTTTGTTTAGCAGATGTCTATCAGTATTTGTGCTATAAAATGTAAAATAAAAGTTTTAAATGAAATCCAAATAATCATTGTAGAAGTAAAGCAGTATGCACATTACAGTGTTTATGGTAAATGGGGCAAAAATAGCCAAGTAATGGGACATTGGAATGGCTGCAGGGGGAGGGCTTTATAGGTGGGGGCCCAATTTGACCATGATTTTGTGAGGGAGGAAGTGCGGCAAACTCAGACAGCCCTGGATGGCACAAACTCTAGCTATGCCACTGATCGGTAGGCCATGGAGAGTGACTTTTGGAGGTCCTAGCAAACTACAATATTGTTTTGCTAAGATTAGAATATTACCTACCATTAAACGCCCTACTTTTACCACAAAACCCACATACTGCAAGTCACCAAAAACAAAATCCAAAAGTTAATCATCTTCTCCCTTCCCAGTGAACATCATTGCTTTGCTACACATTAAAAAATGGTTACCATTTACTACAGGGTCTAGGCTGCAGGGTCATAATTTGGTTGTCTGTTCAGTTTGTGTTTGAAAGTTGGTATCCCACAATCCCACTGCAGTGGTGGGGATACATAATTATGTATGCAACTTTTATGTTAATCAGCATACATATTTGTGCCTATTTTTCATGGGTCTTTATCCAGATTTTTGATGTTTCCAGGTTGAGAGGTATGTATCTGACACATTGTATCCTATTGAAGGGTCTGACTCCAAACAGTCTTAGTGTATATGTTGAGAAACTGAGGGAGACTAAGGTTTGTAACACTTTGTACAGGAAATTGTAGAAAATGCTGTTGATAGATCCAGGAATGTACAAAAGACTAGTTTACCTTCATCCCTAAAATGATTTAATGTATTGTGGAAGGAGAAAAGTGTAGTGGTGCTACGAGAAGGATGAAAGCCATGTTGGGTGGGAGAGTAGGTCATTATCTAGGAAATATTTTAGCAGATAGGAATGTACACATCTTTAGAGCATTTTTGGCAAGGGAGAGAGAGAATGGTTATTGGTTGCTAGTTGGATAATTCCATTGATTTGACAGTAGAAGTGGCTATGACCCTATAAATACAATGATATAGGAGGTAGGAGGTGGAGGGAATGATTGTATGATAGATGGGTGGTGATGGCTGATAGTGGAAGTGGCTATGAGTCTATAAATACAATGATATAGGAGGTGGATGGGATTGGGGTCAGGGTGAGCAGTATAATATACTGGAAAAGGGTTTTGTGAATTGTGTGCATAACTAGGTACCATTTGATATGCATATACTCCTAATGGATTAAGTGTTAGGTCTAATGGGAAAGATATTGTCACAGTAGCAGTCCCCGATAAAGTTATAGTTTTTATATTAGTGGATACTAGCTGACAACAGTTTTCATTAGGGAGTTCACTGGTAGAACGTAGCTGAATTGTGACTGGACATAATGTACTGTTTCATGGACAGTCATTGAAATTGGTATGAATAATGTATTCACCCCAAGTGGATGACATTTTACAAGTTGATTTTAGTATTTTAGTATCTGTCAGTAATTAATATGATGATAAAGTATTATTAATAGTATTAGCACAGAATAGTATTAGTGAAAGAGAAAATGAATGAAAAGAATAATTAATATGATAATAAGGTATTATTAATAGTATTAGCACAGAATAGTATTAGTGAAAGAGAAAATGAATGAAAATAATAATTAGTATGATGATAAGTATTATTAATAGTATTAGCACAGAATAGTATTAGTGAAAGAGAAAATGAATGAAAATAATAATTAGTATGATGATAAGGTATTATTAATAGTATTAGCACAGAATAGTATTAGTGAAAGAGAAAATGAATGAAAATAATAATTAGTATGATGATAAGTATTATTAATAGTATTAGCACAGAATAGTATTAGTGAAAGAGAAATGAATGAAAATAATAATTAGTATGATGATAAGGTATTATTAATAGTATTAGCACAGAATAGTATTAGTGAAAGAGAAAATGAATGAAAAGAATAATTAATATGATAATAAGGTATTATTAATAGTATTAGCACAGAATAGTATTAGTGAAAGAGAAAATGAATGAAAATAATAATTAGTATGATGATAAGTATTATTAATAGTATTAGCACAGAATAGTATTAGTGAAAGAGAAAATGAATGAAAATAATAATTAGTATGATGATAAGGTATTATTAATAGTATTAGCACAGAATAGTATTAGTGAAAGAGAAAATGAATGAAAATAATAATTAGTATGATGATAAGTATTATTAATAGTATTAGCACAGAATAGTATTAGTGAAAGAGAAAATGAATGAAAATAATAATTAGTATGATGATAAGGTATTATTAATAGTATTAGCACAGAATAGTATTAGTGAAAGAGAAAATGAATGAAATGAAAAGGACGAGAGTTTTGTAAAAAGTTAATATGGCTTTCAATCTGTTCGACAACTCTGAAGTTGTAGCCATAGTAATTTTTACTTCAGCATTTTGCATAGTACAATCTTAGGGCAAATGCTGATGTAAACTTGTTTGTTGCTCTAAATATTACATGGGCATAGTATCAATGGCTATATGCTTAAAGGAAACTGGAGGGGATGTGTAGTATAGGTAGGGAACTGAAGTGGGGTCAACTCCTATTATGGACTGCAGAACAATCCTTAGATGTACATGCTGCATGATAATGGTAAAAAAGATTTTAAATGCAATAAAAAGATTCAAGCAGTAAGAAAATGGAATAAAAAAGCATTTCTAACATTGTCTCTGTGTTTGGTGCGAGTATGCAAGAAGCCCAAACTTTGATGAGAAACACCAAAACAGAAAATTTATTTCATGAAAAAAAAATCAAAAGCAAGTAGCACAGCAGAATGTAAAGCTAGTCAGTAGGCCTAAGCAACAATCATTCATTGGGTATGAAACTGTTTCACAGTCATGTTTACTGCAGGAATTCTAACTGCAGTACACAGGGGTCCAGTTACAGTTAGTTACGACAAATGTAGTACTGTTAAACAATGCATGACTTTCACTGGTGACAACTGAAAGGAACAAGCAGAACAGCAAATGAAATTCTTCAAAACCAAGTATTACAATTATGCTTTGATAAATGCAATGAGAACCTGAAAACCCAAAGGGATCAATACAGATTATCCAGCCATTTTTTTCTAGGTAAAGGGGATATGGCTACAAAAAGGATTGTGCAGCACAACTTCAGAATGCCATTTGCTGCATTTACTGTACTTATCAACTTGTTTGATATTTTCATCTCAGCATTCATGCCTTGTGTGACACCCCTGCACTGGCCCAGTAATCAAGGAGCCTCAATCCTCACCACTGGCAACAGTGAGGGACATACACAATGAGAGGATGACAAGCACACACACAGTAAAGTACAATATCCCTTAAGAGCATACAGAGATCACAGTCAGTCTGGGGCTGGTTTCTCCCTCTTTTCTCCAGATCTCCAATAAGATTCCCCACTGGCACAGCTATAGGGTTAAGATCTCAGGTGAGGGGCCAAGCCAATACCTCCAGCACCCTCTCCGTCCAACCAGTACTTCATGTCCCTCCCCAAGTAGCTGAGACACACACAATTTGAGATTTAATGTATGTACAAACACACACACACCTAGGGAAGACTGGCGCAGGTTTACTAGCTATACCCCCTTCTGCTCAAAGTATAAGCTAGTTATCACTGCCACCAACCCCTACTTATCAGCTACTATGAAGGCCCTTACAAAGGGTGACCAATCCTACTGTGTAATGTTACTATTATCCAAATGGTAAGTGTGACCAAGACCAAGGCTGTTTAGGAGTGGTCTGTACAGTGTCACCAAATACATATGCAAGTATCCTAAGAGCTTAAATATGTCTCACAAAAATCAGCCACCAAGATAGGCTTAAATATATTTAATAATAAATAATAAAAAAAAAAGATAATACTCAATTAACACAATTACTTCAGAGTTCAGAATCAATTACATGAAATATTTTAAAACAACATTGCACAGTCTCAAATAAATACAGAAAATATCTAAACTAATCTTTACTATATTCCTATCTATATCTAAAAGAAATTACTTTTCGTTAGTTACTTACTATTAGCAAGGCAAATGCAGATGATGATGAGTGAATGTTCTTGCTAGGTCCAAGACAAGATACAAAATGCCCAGTCTTTTTCTGAGAGTTTTCTTAAATTACTATCAGACATTACTTCTGGGTCAGCTTGGATGACATCACTCTATCACCTGCCTTGAGTTCCCAGGCTAACGATACCAACAGAATTTTATCATCTCTGTGTGAGAAGTACATATCTCTCAGATATGCAGCTGCTAGGAATCAATAAAACACTTTATATTTTAAACCTAGCAATTAAAATTACTTTCCAGACAATACAAAAACTTCTAGCTGTAGACATTGTGTCTGCTTGCTGCAATTAAACTGAGAGATAACACAATCATACAACACTTTGATTCTAAACTTATTTTCTTGAAGTTTTGCAAGTTAATTCTGTATGTTCCGGCTTCAACTAGTAAAACATATTTGCAGCAATATAGTTTATACACATTTCTGTTCTTTTCCAGTAGGACACACTGTGGTTAAAGTCTTGAAGCTCAGTACATAACATACAGTTCTCTTACATTTGTAAGACAACCATACAAATCGTATTAATATTCACAAATGACATATGAGTATTTACGCAATTCCAGATAGCTGGACTGGCAGTGTCACACCTTGTTATATGCAGATCATATAGGTTCATGGTAAGCTAAGCAGGATGTCCTTGAGGGACATTAAAGCATTAACAATTTCCCTTTCTGTGCTTGAATTAACCTATCCCATTTGGTTTTAGACTGGCTTTACCAATCCCATGGTTGATTATATATATTACCCCAGTGAGAATAACTGGAATCATGCCATAGATAATTTGAGGGGAATCCATGAGTGAGATAAAGCAATATAGGAACTACCTTTATCCATTAGTAGTACATGGGGCAGTCCTGGGGTGCATTTTTATTACCCATTCATAGATGTCAGTTACACTTTAATATGGACAGGAACAAGCTTGTTTTACATTGGATGGAAAGTCTGTTCCAGAGCAGTGGTATCCTCTACAAGATATGTACCTGTCTTCTCAAACCATTCTGTTGATGTTCCAGAAGAGGTTTAGAACTCTGGACTGAGTATTTTTGATGTCATTTGAAATGCTTATGTGCAATAGGACAATCAGTATTGGGTTGGAGAATGCCTTGTATGCCAGACACAACCTCTTAGTCCAAAGGATATAGAGAAGAGCATACTGACAGGGCATTGAGGTGGTCCATGTAGGACATTGTTTAAGCCTTGTATCTTTTTAGTAAGGCATCTCTGTGGGTGTTCCAGCTGTTGCACATTTCTGGACAGATACATTGCAAAGGGGGGTATTATATTCAATGACTGGCCTAATGAGGGCTGAGTAAGAGGGTTAAATGACATCCATAGATCTAGTTGTAATCCCTTTGTTTATAAATTCAACAATAAAAACTGTCACAAAAAAGTAGGCGCTCTCTATAGAATCAAGCCCTTCCTTACCCCTCCAGCCAGAATTACTCTTGCGCAGACCCACCTTTCCTCTACCCTCTTCTATGCTTCTGCAATTTATACTAATTTATCTAGAAATAACATTAATAAACTTTCCACCTGTCATAATAACATAGCTAGATTTGCTACCTGTTCCCCCTATAGAACTCACCACTGTCATAACCGCAAACAACTGGGATGGCTTGAACTGCATAATAAGCTACTCTATCAGCAACTTGTGATAACCCAAAAAATCCTCTATCACCCCAATAATACACCAATCCTCACTAACCTAATCTCCCCCTACAAAAATCTCCCTACACTTCGCTCAGCAAGCAAACCTCTAGTTTCTAATGTCAAATCAAACAACAAAGCAGGGGACTCACTCTTTTCCAAAACAGTAGGTAAAAGCTGGAATCAACTTCCAACTGAACTGTCTTCACTTGCCTCCACACATCTATTCAAAAAGCATCTTAAAGAATATCTAAAGAATCATTGGCTTTGTCCCTGCTCCAACCCTGACTGATTATATCCAATATACAAAAATTTCATAACTAAACTTGGTTCCTATTGCTCATGCTACTATAGTGTATACTTCCCTGATAAAAGTGAACTTCTACCCTTATCTGATAACTACTGCTCTTTCCCTATCTTCTAACCTCATAACAAAAAAAAAAAAAAAAAGTTTACTTCTTTTCTATGAGTATACCTTACTAAAATTGTTACTAAGTGTTTTTATTTCATGTCATTTTTTTATTGTATCTTAACGATTTTTCTGTAAACTTGTCTACTGTTATATTGTATACTTGTCTTTGTAACTTGCAGGAGCTTTTCTCCTCGGGCCTCTACTGAAAATGGACATATATCCAGTTAGACTAGCCCGGTCAACAAATGTAAAATAAATAAAATAAATAAATAAATAAAATAAGCTGAGTAATATAGAATGACTTTCATATGGCAGTGAACAAATGTTGGTCAAAAGATAGGTCATTGTCCTAACAAATCTGCTGATATATGTTTATTTATTTGTTTATTTAATTGTACATTGTTAACCATGTAGGCACACTTGTCTGAAGAGCCTTTTTAGGCATGACCCAAGCCAAAACACAAAGACAGAAACAGCAAGTTACAGCATGTTAGCATACATTTAAAAAAGCATAGAGAAAACTCTAGGGTTACAGAATGTTGCAATTTACAAAAATAAATAAAAAAAACAGTAGTGATGACTTGGGAAAAGCTCAACAAATGCGGAGTATTTATAAAGCAAAGCATTTATATAATAATAAGCCATCAAGTTTGTCTCAGGAGAAAATACTCACATATTGATAATCTAGCAAGTTTGATTCAGAAGGGTCAAAAGGATATCACATACTTAAGCAAGGTCATCTCCAAAACTGAGATTTGTTAGCAGGAGAAATAGGTACTGCAATTGAAGAGTGGAGGAGGATCTAGTGAGGAGTATGTTTAACCAGGTTTGTCAAAGCAGTGGCACTGACAGCCTCTGAAATTATTTCTTTTAGTGATTTGATTTTTTTAAGGATATTTAGGGTTGTGATACACCTAATATCTTATGGGACTGTTCTCCAGTTCTGGGGCTAGATTATAGTGTGCTCTTTCTTTCAGGGTGGTTACTGCCAAAGTTTCTGAGAGAGTAGGCTAAGCTACTGCATTGGAGTTTTTTTTTAGTTGTTGGACAGTTCCATTCTTTCAACTGTTTAAAGGTTAACAGATTAAGCAGAAAAAAGGCCCTACAACTGGAAGCCAGAAGAGTGATACGGTGATGTTCACAAGGGGTACTTTGGTGAATAAAGTGCAATGTTTTCTAATTTGTACTTTGTAGAAGCTGTGTGCTTTTGTTGGGAGTGTAAAGTTATCTGAGGAACAGACAGCATTCTCACTTTGTGAAGAAAAAAGGTTGACAGCTACAGAACACGTAGAGTCTTGACTGTGTAAGTTAGAGATCTGTAAGCTACTCAGAATTAAGAGTACCCTCTTCAACCGATTCAATATGTGGCATAAACAAAATATTTTACTCCAAGAGAAGGCCCAGGTTCTTTTGCTGAGTAGGGGAAAGTCTGACAAGATCAGGGATCACTAGAGGCTGAGTAGAAGTGATCCTCTCTTTAGGTCCCAAACATTATGCAACTATTTATCTTTTGTATTTAGTGCCCCTAACATATCCACTGATATCAAGAATATTCTTCTACCAACCTTGCCCAAACTTAATTCTCCAAGCATGACTGTACAGTTAATTAGAAGAAAGCTGAAGCTATGCTCCTCTGGAAAAAAAAACTTAGCTATGTCACCTTCCAGTAATTCACTGAATCTTCACTTGGAAGTCATCTCAAAACAGTGTTGACTTTTATATTCTTTACTTATTTCTATGTGTTAGCCAGTACAGTCAAACTGAAACAATGGCACATTTTCAGCAGAGGTCTGGGGAGAAAAGCTCTGTACAAAATTTACAATATTTTAAGCTTTGATCATTGCAGGTAATAATGAGAAAATACAACAATCCATATTTACAGCACTCTTAGTTCTGTATACTGGCAGCTAGCTACTTGCTGCAATACATTACATTTGCTTACACAAGGCTCAAATTGCAAATGGGAAAACAGTATTTCTTCCTACCTTTGAGTATGGCACCCCAACGTTTTTCTGACAGACTACATGCTTATTGTACACCATTGAACAGCTTGAAGGTTGCTTTAAACAAAACATTTACATTCAAGTTTAAAAGTCCTAGACTTGAACATCACTGCCCATTTGAATTATTTGTTAATAGTGCAATGTGCCGATGCTACTCAATTCACAAATGTTTCATCTGAATGTTTTTCTCCCCCTCTAGTACACCTAATTAAAAGCAAATCTATTATACACAACCTGAGAAATTCTTGTCACATACATTTCACCCTGTACAGTTCACTGCACTCAAATAACTGCAGTACAAGGGGTTTTCAGTCCAAGATCCAAACATATGGATTTCTCTCACGTTTTAAAGATGATATTCCACTTTTCTTTGTTTAAGCATTTTGTTTGTAACACTTTCATATATAATTTAGTTAGTCTGTTTATACTTACTGTATTTTCATTCATCTGTATTATATATTTTCACAGATGTGCATATTTTAAACAATTTGTTTTTGTATGTTATTCTTGGATGAAAAAGGGCCTTTCACACAAAAGCAAATTGGCTTGAGCAGTGTTACAGTCTCAGGAATGCTCTTCAGTGGTGAATACCTGTCTACCCCTGTGTAAGCACTCCACTGATCTTGGGAAAAAGGCCTATAAGAAAACTTTACCCAATTTGGGGTCATCTACACTGGCTTGACATTTATTTTATTTTATTTATTTATTTAACATTTGTTGACCGGGAAAGTCCGACTAGGTTCCACAGATCCTGTTTTCAGCAGAGGCCCGGGGAGAAATGCTCCAGACATGACAGCTGGCTCAGAAATATCACTAAGCCCGTTGTCCTAGCCAAGGCAACAGCACAGTCAAATTTACAGAAGGCTATGTCAAAGCCTATTGAGAAAGCCATTATATGTCCCACACTAAGACACATAATGATCTCAGAATAAGAGAGCACAGACTGCTTTTTCAAAGGCTGGCCTACAATAAAGATCAGAAAATAGTAGGAATAAGAAAAATGAAGGACCCTAACCCTAAATAGCAGAAGAGAACATATTTTGCCAACCCTATCCAAAGCTTCAGACTCCTTATCTGGTCGCAGTGACATCTGAGAACCATGGCAGAATGAAGAGATTACTTGGGAATCTGCCTTGGTATTCTTAGAAAGGATCTTGCTGCAGTATGTGTAGAGTGTCTGCCATTTAGAAAATCAGAAGTGAGTCATTGTTTGTTAGTTACATTAGACCCGCACTTGAGTTTGGAGTAACAATAGGGAAACCTTGTAAGAAAGCAAGCATGAGTAAAATGGAAAGAGTACAGTGGAAATATACCAAGGGCATCCATGGATATGAAAGATCGAGTTATTATGAATGACTAAAATATCTGTACTTGTACAGTGTCTCATGTAGATATTTAACCGCAGACCTTATTCAAATATATAGAGCTTTTAGAGACAGCTACCTTTGCAAATGTTTGGGGTTATCAAAAAGAAGCAGAGAATCATCAGATAACCTATGTAGAAGATTCTATAGGAATGAGAAGTATATTAATTGGTTCTTTGTGAGAGCAGGTGATGCATGGAATAGACTACCAGATTACATTAAAGCAAGCACTAGTTTAGATATTTTTTAATAACAGCTTGGACACTCATGGGAACAGCTGTTTTAATATTGACAGGCTAGAAGGACATTATTGCCTGTGCCTGAAATATTTATATCGATGTGCACTTTTCACTCTTTTTTGAATATTTCAACTTACATAATATCCAGGCAATAAACTGCAGTATTTTTAATGTATATATTTTCAATATCATAGGATATCACCATATGTTTAGTCACTTACCAGACTCTAGAAAAGCTTATATTAAATATACTGCTGAGTTGAAATGCCTAATGATCAGGCATCATTACACTAATCATTGTCAATGTTTGTATTGTCAGTGGCACAACAGGTAGCAACCTTGTCTTTGGAGCAGAAGGCTGTGGGTTCTGTTTCCACACCAGGAAGATTAATTACTGACACTGTAGTGCACCTTAGCAGGGGTATTACACTCCTGAGTGTGTTGTCCTTCAGATGAGATGTTAAACTGAGGCCCCATCTGCTTGAGATGGTGGTATCCCCAGTGGATGTAAAAGATCCCCTGGCAAGGCAATTATTTAAAAGTGTAGGTGAACTTCCCCAATGCCCTGGCTAAATTCATAGGTAGGTACTAGTCTATTGGCCCTAGGGCCTATATAAGCCTAGCCAAAAAGCTACCCTGGCTTTCGCCACCAAAGAAAATGATTTCCTGTGCCCCTGTCGAGCAGAGCCACAGAGTTGATCCCTGGGGTGAATTTCCTATTTCCCATCCAATCATCAAGATTTTTTCTTGAAGAGTAGTAAAAATGTCACCTCAGCTCTCCCCTGAAGAGGCTACCACCCCAGCGGAACTAAGCCAGTCAATAAAAGATAAATATTTTTTTTCACAAATGTGGCATGTCCAGTGCCTAGGGCCTGTATTATACCTCTAAATCAGAAGAAAGCCAAGGCCTAAAGTAGGGATGAATTTTATTAATTAATCTTATAAACTTTGTTGTTAGAAAAACAAAAAACAGGTTTTATGTTGGCATGTATTTTCTGAAAGGTTATGTAACCTGAAGCTGACATGTTTTATAATACCCAGATGAGAAACAGAACAAAATATAACTGACATTGTATTTCCTGAAGGATACATGCTACAGATTCAACAAATTGCTCCAGTGTTAAAAAGTTAGCAGAGTAACACATTTTGCATTGGCATACATTTTCAGATGGTTATAAAATATGAAAAAATAATATCTGGTTAATGACTGAGATCCACAATTGCTTCCTAGAAAGTCACACAAGTTAAAAGGTCTACTATTTAAAATCGGGGACCGTTGAAAGCTTTGTGTTAAAGTTATTTGATGAATAACTATGGATACGTGTTACATTCATTAAGAATTTTTATAACAGACCTTTCGATGTGGGACACTAAGGAGCATGAATTTTAGAAATCAAAATGTTCTTTATAATGAGCTTAGACATGTATTTGTGTGTGTGTGCGTGTGTGTGCGTGTGTGTGTATGTGTGTATATATATGTATATATATATATATATATATATATATATATATATATATATATATATATATATATATATATGTATGTATATATATATATATATATATATATATATATATATATATATATATATATATATATATATATATATATATATATATATATATATATATATATATATATATATATATATATATATATATATATATATATATATATATATATATATATATATATATATATATATATATATATATATATATATATATATATATATATATATATATATATATATATATATATATATATATATATATATATATAGGTTCATAGGTTCACAGGTAAGTACTAGGCTATCTGCCCAAGGGCATTTATAAGCCTAGCCAGAATGTGTTGGCTTTTGCCACCCCCTTAGATTAGTTCCCTGTGCCACTATCCAGCAGAGCCACTGCAGTGATCCCCGGGGTAAATTTTCTGTTTCATATCCACCCGTCAAGGTTTCTCTTGAAGAGTGTTAGTGACGGGCTCTGCCTGATATATATTGGAATCCTATTCCAAAGCATGGGGAGTCTCTGGGACAGGAATCTATCCCTTCAGCATGCCCTATTTATCATTGTGGTGAAGTTTATATCTCTAGAGCGTGTGGCTCTTCGGGATTTGTTTTTTTGTTTTCAGGTGGAGCATGTCCATCAATTCTGGGTTGGACATGGCCTTGTATATCAGGCAGAGATCACCTCTGAGTAAGCGGTATGCAACCGAGTACAGCTGGAGTTTCTTTAGTCGGGCTGCATAGGGCATCTGTTTGAGGCCAGTAATCCTCTTGGTGAGCATTTTACAGTGAGCTAATCGAAGGAAGGACACTCAGCAAACTCGGAGCTATAATATATAACATTAAGTATCCTGTTTTTTGTTTATTTTGTTCTTTATTTCTTTGTTGTTTATAGCACTTTGTGCACTGTGTATTTTTTCTAGCTAGTTTCACTGTGTGTGAGGTATTAACTGGAAATTGTCCACTCTTATTAAGCATCTGTTGGGTTGTTTGTTTATGATAACTTGTTGCAGTTAAACTCTTTTTTCTAGTGGCTCCTTTAGCTGTTTAAAACTTTCATTTGAAGGTTCACTGCTGCTTTTCAGCTGTGAGTAACATTTCTGCAGTTTGTTCTAAGTAGAGGGGATATTTGTAGCATTTCCATATTCAGGATTGTATTTGGGCCTAGTGTTTGTGGAGGCTGTGTGTCTGAGCACATAATTCAGGGACATCTTGTTTTAGCCAAAGCCATCAGGCATTTCAGTGAGAGAGAATTGTTTGAGGTCATTGGCTGACTGAGGTCTCCTGGACTACAGCTTAGACTAAGCACCTCATTGTTTTTTTGAGATTCCTTTCTTAAAAGCTGTCTCAGGTTTCAACTTTCTGTTACCTAAGAAGCTCAGTTGTGAGTGTTCTGCCATTTTACAGTGAGCTAATCGAAGGAAGGACACTCAGCAAACTCGGAGCTATAATATATAACATTAAGTATCCTGTTTTTTATTTTGTTCTTTATTTCTTTGTTGTTTATAGCACTTTGTGTACTGTGTATTTTTTCTAGCTAGTTTCACTTTGCGTGAGGTATTAACTTGAAATTGCCCACTCTTATTAAGCATCTGTTGGGTAGTTTTTTATGATAACTTGTTGCAGTTAAACTCTTTTTTTCTGGTGGCTCCTTTAGCTGTTTAAAACTTTCATTTAAAGGCTCACTGCTGCTTTTCAGCTGTGAGTAACATTTCTGCAGTTTGTTCTAAGTAGTGGGGATATTTGTAGCATTCCCATATTCAGGCTTGTATTTGGGCCTAGTGTTTGTGGAGGCTGTGTGTCTGAGCACATAATTCAGGGACATCTTGTTTTAGCCAAAGCCATCAGGCATTTCATTGAGAGAGAATTGTTTGAGGTCATTGGCTGACTGAGGTCTCCTGGACTACAGCTTAGACTGAGCACCTCATTGGTTCTTTTGAGATTTCTTTCTTAAAAGCTGTCTCAGGTTTCAACTTTCTGTTACCTAAGAAGCTCAGTTGTGAGTGTTCTGCCACTTTACAGTGAGCTAATCAAAGGAAGTACACCCAGCAAACTCAGAGCTATAATATATAACATTAAGTATCCTGTTTTTTGTTTATTTTGTTCTTTATTTCTTTGTTGTTTATAGCACTTTGTGTACTGTGTATTTTTTCTAGCTAGTTTCACTGTGTGTAGGTATTAACTGGAAATTGTCCACTCTTATTAAGCATCTGTTGGGTTGTTTGTTTATGATAACTTGTTGCAGTTAAACTCTTTTTTCTAGTGGCTCCTTTAGCTGTGTAAAACTTTCATTTAAAGGCTCACTGCTGCTTTTCAGCTGTGAGTAACATTTCTGCAGTTTGTTCTTAGTGGGCAAATTTGTAGCATTTCCATATTCAGGCTTGTATTTGGGCCTAGTGTTTGTGGAGGCCTTGTATCTGAGCATATAATTCAGGGACATCTTGTTATAGCCAAAGCCATCATGCATTTTAGTGAGAGAGAATTGTTTGAGGTCATTGGCTGACTGAGGTCTCCTGGACTACAGCTTAGACTAAGCACCTCATTGGTTCTTTTGAGATTTCTTTCTTAAAAGCTGTCTCAGGTTTCAACTTTCTGTTACCTAAGAAGCTCATTTGTGAGTGTTCTGCCATTTTACAGTGAGCTAATCGAAGGAAGGACACTCAGCAAACTCGGAGCTATAATATATAACATTAAGTATCCTGTTTTTTGTTTATTTTGTTCTTTATTTCTTTGTTGTTTATAGCACTTTGTGTACTGTGTATTTTTTCTAGCTAGTTTCACTGTGTGTGAGATATTAACTGGAAACTGTCCACTCTTATTAAGCATCTATTGGGTTGTTTGTTTATGATAACTTGTTGCAGTTAAACTCTTTTTTCTAGTGGCTCCTTTAGCTGTTTAAAATTTCATTTAAAGGCTCACTGCTGCTTTTCAGCTGTGAGTAACATTTCTGCAGTTTGTTCTAAGTAGTGGGGATATTTGTAGCATTTCCATATTCAGGCTTGTATTTGGGCCTAGTGTTTGTGGAGGCCTTGTGGCTGAACAGATAATTCAGGGACATCTTGTATAGCCAAAGCCATCAGGCATTTCAATGAGAGAGAATTGTTTGAGGTCATTGGCTGACTGAGGTCTCCTGGACTACAGCTTAGACTAAGCACCTCATTGGTTCTTTTGAGATTTCTTTCTTAAAAGCTGTCTCAGGTTTCAACTTTCTGTTACCTAAGAAGCTCAGTTGTGTGTGTTCTGCCATTTTACAGTGAGCTAATCAAAGGAAGGACACTCAGCAAACTCGGAGCTATAATATATAACATTAAGTATCCTGTTTTTTGTTTATTTTGTTCTTTATTTCTTTGTTGTTTATAGCACTTTGTGTACTGTGTATTTTTTCTAGCTAGTTTCACTGTGTGTGAGGTATTAACTGGAAATTGTCCACTCTTATTAAGCATCTGTTGGGTTGTTTGTTTATGATAACTTGTTGCAGTTAAACTCTTTTTTCTAATGGCTCCTTTAGCTGTTTAAAACTTTCATTTAAAGGCTTACTGCTGCTTTTCAGCTGTGAGTAACACTTCTGCAGTTTGTTCTAAGTAGTGGGGATATTTGTAGGATTTCCATATTCAGGCTTGTATTTGGGCCTAGTGTTTGTGGACTTTGTTAGAAAAATTTTCGGGGCATTTTTTTAGAAAAAAAG
>NC_056746.1:863347979-863485807 GCF_019279795.1 Protopterus annectens | reverse complement strand
TCCTGAGGACTATCCTTAATTGCACAACTGTTGACCATCTGCATTGTCGACCAAAGCTGGTTGACAATACAGAGGTTGATATTAGCTATGATAAATCAATCTCATTTATACCACACACACAGTATCTTATGCACCGTTCACACTACTGTTTATCAAACACACATGCACAGTCTCTTATGCATTCACACACACACACACACATACATTTTGCTTTTGTGCAAACACCGTTCATTCTCTCATGCACCGTTCACTCTCCCTCACACACAGGCACAGTCTCTTCTGCATTCAGACACACACATTCTGGTTTCATGCACGCACTGTTCACTCTACTGTTTATCAAACACACATGCGCAGTCTCTTATGCATTCACACACACACACACACACACACACACACACACACACACACACACACACACACACATACATACATTTTGCTTTCGTGCAAACACTGTTCATTCTCTCATGCACCGTTCACTCTCCCTCATACACACAAGCACAGTCTCTTCAGACACACACATTCTGGTTTCATGCACACACTGTTCATTCTCTCATGCACCATTCACTCTACCTCATACACACACGCACAGTCTCTTCTGCATTCAGACACACACATACGTTCTGCTTCCATGCACGCACCCATTCATTCTCTCATGCATGGTTCACTATACCTCATACACACATGCACAGTCTCTTCTGCATACACACACACATTCTGCTTTCATGCTCGCATTCACACACACAAACACATTCTGCTTTCATGTACGCATTCACAGACACACACACACACACACAGAAAAATAAACACACTCATGCAAACACTTTTCTGAACAGGTCCCCACTGGTTTGGGATCGCTGGCGTACCACAAATCTCTCAGCTGTCCTGATTTTGGTATAATGTGCAGATTTTCGCTTCATAATTTCGTCTGTTTCACATAAAATGGGTGCCATTCATATAACTAGTGCGCTACCCAGTGTACGTTACTCAAAGTATTTGAAGTCTGAAATGTGTGTCATTATGTAATGCCCTCAGTACTTGGATCATCCCAGTAATTTGTCAGAAAAATAAATGTTAGGAGGAACGCAAAAATAATATGGTCCAAAACATCAGAACATTCTGCGAAAATGTGGACCGTTGAGAAACATGATGTGTGCAGGCAGTTAGGGATTGAGTGCAATTGTGTTGCATCAAAAACACATCCAAAAATATAGAATTTTTAGAAAATCATTTGAAGATATTGCTTAAAGCAGAAAAAGGAAAAAGTATGGAACACCACATGAAGCAGGGAACCCAAGCACTGAGTATCTTATTCCACGGGGAAGTAAAACAGGGCTGGAATACAGGTCTGCAAGCAATTTTACAGAAACTCAATGTCGGGGGTGGGATTGTTAGAATGTCATGAGTGATGTCATAAAAAGGGAGGTGACTACCTAAGTGAATGACAGGATCTCGGCTTCGGTCCGAGGCAGAAATGCTGATTTAGAAAAGAGTTAGTGCCCTTTTAAGCTCAGATTTGTGTCCTCCCTAGTGGTTTTCAACATATCTTAAAATGACGGACACTTCCTAAATGTTATCCACTAAAAATATTCCAACATTTATTTAATATTTTGCATACATAAGTATGATCTGGGATATAAGTAGCAATGAAGGACAGTGGAAAATTATTGACATTCCTTGTTTTAAATATCTCATGCACATTACTAGCGTTTACCATCCTAAGTAAAGGTCCACATTGTCCACTCAGCCTTTTCACTGTGACCTCTGTTACAATGTTTTCTGTCATCTTTAGTGGATAACCACAGGCCTCAAACATATTAGCAAGGACTTGGGCCTCTTCATAAAAGGTATTATCCTTAGTGACCATTTTAGTCAACTGTATATATTGACCTTTAATAACATCCTTTTTTTGATATATCAGATGGCAGCTATCAAAATATAAAAGAGTGTTTGAATACATAGGTTTTCTATTTATATATATATTACTAATAAACCTGCCATTCACCACATCCTTTGAAATGTGAACATGCAAGTAAGTGATGTCCGTATAAGTAGAAGTAACTCTCAAAAAAGATATGATCGGATTCATGTATTCAACCAAAAATTCAAATTCTTCCTTATTTTTTTTTTCACACTGTAAACACGTCATCCAAAAATTGGATGCACATTCCCCAAGGTGGTGATTCAAATCTGCTAAATAAATATTGCTTTTCCCATTGTAACATTACAATGCTGGCAAATATGGGGGCACATGCTGCCCCCATAGCCACAACATTCTTTTGTAAAAAGTAATGTCCAGCTACATACACATAATTGTTTTTCAACACAGCCTCCAATTAAAGTATATAACAAATTTATTTTATTATTTGTAAATTTAGAAGACTCAACCAAGAACTTGTGGAACCAATCCATTCCTAAGTCATAGGGTATCACATTATCTACTGTACAAAAACTTACTTCTTCATCAAGCCCCACGTTACTCAGTTTTATCAAAGGGTCCCAGGAGTCTTAGCATATGTGATCATAATTATCCAACACATTTTTAAATTTCAAGTGTATAAATTTAGCTAGAGGATGGGTTATAGATTTTGATGCATTCACTATGGGTTTCAATGGAGGTTCAAATAAATCTTTATGTATCTTAGGGAGACCAAATATTGAGAGTACCACAAGGTGGCTTACGTGCAAAAAGTTCCAGTAATCCTGATTAATTTGCTCCTGGTCTAACATGTCTTTTAGCAATAACTCAATCTTATGATAGGAAATATGCACATTGTTCAAAGAAACTTCATCATAATAGTCAGAATCATATAAAAACTCAAACATTTTACTTAAATAATCTGTGTTATTTATAATCACTACTCCCCACCACCACTTTTATCAGGTCTCATAAGCCTTATATTCTTGATGTTATGTAATGTCCTTAAGAGTTTAACCTCACTTTCAGACAAATTGTTGATTCGTTGGTTACACCAATGGTCTATGAATTTCCTAAATTCAAATTCACACATTTTTTTTTTCAAATGCAATTAATGGCATAGAAAGGTGGGATTAAAAATACTTGATCTACGTATTATATTTCTCAGCAGCTCATTATTTTCTTGCCCAAATATCATCTTTAGGTTTAGTTTTCTCAGATACACCTCTAAGTCAATAATTAGGTCTTCAATATAGGTTACAGTAGTGGGAACAAAGTTAAAACCTTTACATAAAAGGTCACCATATGCATTGTCACAGATGATGTCAGAGTAATTAAAAACTTTAAAGTCACCACTGCTATTGTTTGTGATTCTGGGTCTAACTTTCACCTCATCCCCACAATTCATGTCCTTGTTAAATAATAGCAGTGTTAATTCCTCATCCTGTGAGGAAAATTCCATTTCCTTCTCTGGTTCCAATAACTGAACTTCTGCTGGCTTTGCTGCATTTGCAAATTGTTTGTTCATTTCCTCAATCTTTCTGAATGCCTTGGAAAAAACTGATTTGGAGGGGGAGTGACTTCCCCCTTACATCATCTTCTCCCACTTCATTGCTAGTTGCCCGTTCATCTTCCTGACTGTATGCAAAACCATAAGGTTTGGGATATGCTTTTCCCTTCCTGTAATTGGTTTTATCCCGATTAAATTTATTTTCCTTTCTAATTTTGACCGATTCTATCACCTTGTCAATTTTATTAAACATGCTGTTAGATCTGTCCTTATAGTTCGTAACCAGTAAGTCTTTTGAAATGGTTTCTTCCAGCTGTTTGACTTCAATAATAAGGGAGTCAGTGAGCCTTTGGTTATGTTTTATTAAGACCTCCAGCAATTCACACCCCTGCTGATCAAATAAATGTAATAATTCAGAATGTAGGGGGTGAATTTGCTAGCAGACCATTCGGATACTTCCATTGTCTTAGACCTATAGGCACCTTTTGGGCATCCAACATGAGGGTTTCTTCTGTTTTAAGACTTTATTTTAAAACTGTTAACACACACAAAGTATCAAGTGAAAGAAAGAAAAACAGTTGAAAGTCAGAATTTAAATGCTACACTTGACCATACCCATTTCAAGAAGTCCATGCAAATTAAACATAAAATATGACTGCCCCAACAAGAAGGGAGGGAGGCAGAAGTTCATCTTATGTCTCTTCCACATCCAAAGGTCATACCTCTCTTGTTCCTTTCAATCTTGGTACATGCCAAGCCATACAGGAGATGTATCTTGTGACAGCTGTTTTATGTACCTGAAGATTAAGAAACAAAATACTACCACCACCACCTGCTTAACCCAAAAAATAATTTCTTGCTTAAACTGCATATGGGGTTACTTTTTCCCATAATCTAGGACTTGGATGTCCTCCAAAAAGGAATACCACCTCTAGGTGAAGTGGTTACTGCTGTATATATTCTGAAACATAACCCCATTACAACTGGACATTCCCATAACTCACACAAGTCGTTTACCTCATCTTGATCACATCTCAGACATACCACTTAAATGATGAGGGTCAGTGTTGTACCCTCTTAACGTGTGTCACTATCAAGGAAAGTGCAGACTTCTTGTGCTCAGTAAGAGGTTGTTTCCAACCCCACAGGCTCAATGGGGAAAATGTATATATTTAACATTTGTTTACTGGGAAAGTCCGACTTGGAATGAAGCCAAGGCCTGGGGAGAAATGCTCTAGATGCGTGTGTTTGTAATGTGGGAGGAAACTGGAACATCCAGAGGAAACTCACACGAACACAGGGATGGCATGCAGACTCCGCACAGAAGGCATCTCTGCCAAGAATCGAACCAAAGAGCCTCTTGCTGTGAGGCGACAACACAACCACTGCTCTGTCCAAAATCTAGCACACTTTCACTTCTGCAATTGAATTTAGCAAAGGCAATCTTAGTCAAAGGTTCCATTCATTTGTAGATGAGGGATAGGGCCTGTGGGATAGGAGTTATGGACATAGGTCCCACACCTTCCATTGTGCATTCCACTTGCCTTCCTTCTTTTGTGTAAAAATTTCAGAAATTCCTGGTGCTGCTCATATTGCACAGGCAAGGATCTACTCAGAGGACACTGGCCTACTGTAGAAGCCATTGCATGCCTAACTAGCTTGCGAACATTCAGAACATGATTTCTACACAAGATCATTAACTTATTTCTTCAGGGCTGCTTTGAAGATTTCCATCTTTTGCAAGTGATACACACACTTATGGCACCAAAACAGGAACTTTGGAATAGAGACATTTCAACAACTATGAATGACAGCTCCTTAATCCATGGTAAGATGAGGATGAGGTATTACCAGACATGATGATATCAAATGCTCCACAATTACCACTAGTCTTCTGAGCTGTTTGTGGACATCCAGAGTACGAATATTTTTTTCTCCTTGCTTTAACAATCAGGAAAGAATATAGGGAGATTAATAGTTTGAGTCAAGGTAAACTCTGAAACCACTTTAGGCATAAAAGGGTTTGTTCTCAAAGACACCCTTGTCCTTACAAAGGGTTGACTCACTATAACATCTTGTAACTTGGATATTCTTCTAGCAGAAGTCAGAAGAATAAGTAACACTGCTTTCCAAGATAATTTCAAATCAACCAGGTATGTTGGTTCAAATGGAAGAAGTGTCCATTTTTCAAGCACAAAGTTAAGATACCAAGGAAGCTACCTGTTTTGTACACATATGCAAAATCTATTACAACTGAGGTACAGCTGAAAGGGTGGGATCTAAGGGCAGACAAGCAGAAAATGACAAAAGGTGAATCTTAAAAAAATAAGAAGGGCCAGAGGATATTAACCCACACAAATATTCTAGAACCAGAGGCACCTGAGCCTGTAAAGGCTTATGGTTTTTAGTATGGCACCAACTAGAAAATCTTTTCCACTTATTCATACATGATTTTTCCAGTGCCATTTTTTGTCATTCTTTATCCACCTACAACAAAGGGCTGCACATCCTCAGAAAAAAATTGCCTAAAAGGTACCAAGACTCTATCATCCAGGCAATCAAATGAAGGGTTTTTAGGTTAGGGTGTATTAAACAGCCCGTCTTGTCCAAAGAAATCCATCCTGTGGGAAGCCTCTAGTAATTTGTCTTGGACATTTAAAAAGAAGGGAGAAAGTACAATTGTGTAAGATCTGCCCATAACTGTAGATGTCCACTTCACTGTTGCAGTATTCATCACATGGGATCGCTTGCCAAGGATAGCCCAGCGTCCAGCCAAAATACCAAAGCCTTTTCATCCTCCCAGCACTGTACGTCAGGTGTATGCTCCCCACACAGGCATAGAGCATAAAGTTGACGTTCACACATTCAATAATCAGAGTTGATGTGCCCCAGGAGAAAGAAGAACATGTACCATCCAGGGGAAAAGAGAAGGAGAAGAGAAATAGGGAAAAAATATAAGGACCTGTCAGTCAGCAAAGTGTTCCCAACAGAAGAAAGTGAAAAGAGAACAGGAGGGAGGTAATGAATATTGTTACAGTGAAAAGGAAGATATATACTGTTATAGTCAGATCTTACACAACTGTACTATGCCTTTCCTTATCATTGTTGCAGTATTCATCACAAATGGGAGATTACCAAAGCTACTGTAAAAAGGAAGGTACAGATTTCCCTACAGGATCATAGGATGTTACTAGGCTATTGGCCCTGAGGCCCTTACAAGCCTAGTCAAGAATTTAGCCCATGTTCCAACAAGTCAGTACCCTATGCCACTGTCCAGCAGGGACATAGGGGAATCCCAGGGGTGTATTTTCTGTTCCCCATCCAGTTATCCAGGTTATGCTTAAAAAGGTTTAATGAAGTACTCTGCTTTACGTGGAGAGGGAGTCTATTCCACAAAAGGAGGAGTCTCTGGGACACAAATCTGTCCAGCCAAGAAGTCCTAATGAGGTCTTGCATGTGGGGTACTTGAATGGAGCTTGACTTATGGATATGCAGCAGTCCCATCAGGGCAGAGTCTGAGATTGCTTTGTATGCCAGACAGAGGTCATCTCTGAGGAGTCTGTAGGAGACCAAGTAGAGGGATAGGGCTTTTAGCCTATCTGTGTAGGGTAGATGTTTGAAGCCCTGGATTCTTCGGGTGAGGAATCTCTGTGGTCTCTCCAGCTGCTGCATGTGTTTTGTGAGGTACATGCCAAAAGGGGCATTGTATTCAATAACCAGTCTTATACGGGAAGAATACAGGGATGTTAAGACCACCTTGTCCTTGGATAAGATTCCCTTACTAATGAGGGGGCCATGTAGAAAGCTTTCCATACAACAGAGGCAATATGGTGGTCAAACGTCAGTTTGTTATCAACCTGGATTCCCAAGTCCCTCACGACTGATTGAATGCTTAGTGCCTTATTATCAATGTGATAATTTGTGGGGACATCATTCTCCCCAAAAGAGATAATGATGTATTTTTTGGCATTTAATTTGTGGCCATGTTTCTGGCATCAGTCATTTGCTTGGGTGAGACCCTCTTGGAGGATTCCACATCATTAGGGGAATTGATGACAGCACCCAGCTTACAGTCATCTGCAAACCTGGTCATCCATAGCCCACTACATTTGGCCTGCACCTCTGAGAAGTATATCCTGGGGTACACCACATGTTACAGGTGTACGACTTGAGGTGGCTTCCCCTATTTTGACTAGGTGGGTTCTATCAGTGAGCCAGTTTGCTACCTATCTGGTAACATATGGATTGATGCCTAGTTGAGAGAGTTTATCTATTATACCTGAGTGGGGAATAGTATTGAAGGCCTTGGCCAGGTCAAGTTAGTTGGTGTGTACAGTCTTGCCCTCGTCTATGGCCTTGGTGACTGTCTCAAAGAAGTCGACCAAATTTAACAGGCGTGACTTCCCTTTGACCAAACTGTGTGGGATCAAATGTCTGGAGGTTGCCAATGTCCTTGTTAATAAGGTCCATGATAATCTCCTCCATGGCCTTACAGATCAGGCTAGTTAGGCTTATGGGTTTATAATTTCCTGGATCAGTGGATGTTCCACCATTGTGCAAAGGGATGACAGTAGCTGTCTTCTACTTGGCTAGGATGAAGCCAGTACTCAAGCTTTGGTTGAATGGGGTGTGTAATGGTGCTGTAAGTTCCTGCCTGAGTTCATGTAGGATGCAGCTTGGGATGTTATAGGGTCCCATGGAGACTGTATGTTTTGCCTTTGAGGGGGCAGGGATGACTTGCTCCCCAGAGATAAAGGAAGGGGGCAGGTACTAGGGATGTTCTGTTTTACTGATGGGCGGGCAGAGGAGTGAAGTTTTCACTGAACCTGTCTGCTAGCAGGTTGGCTATATCTACAAGGTTTGTGTATGTGGTGCCCTTGACCACCAGTTCTGAGCAGATCTGGGTGCTTCCCTTGAGATTGCAGTCATATGTCAAGAAAGCCTTATGATTGTCCTTAGTAGATGTGGCCAATTTGGACATGACGTTTGCTTTGGAGGATTTCACTAGTGCTCTTATTTGCTTGTTCAGACTAAGGAGAGATTGCTTCCAATTACACACCTGCTCCTTCTTGGTCCTGGACAGCAATTATTTCCTTTTATTATAGAGTTTATTTATTGTAGATGTCCACCAGACAGGTTTACTCTTTCTTGATGGGGAGGATTTCATCCTGTCTGGTATTCCTGATTCCATGCAGCTATATAAATACTCATATAGTACTTTTGTGCAAGTTTGGACATATGTGCCAGTTGCTGTGGAGGGGGAGGGGGCTGTGAAGCTCTTTATACCTTCCCTCAGGTGGTTATAATCAGCTTTGGAGAAGTTTGTTTGACCCTAGCTGGGGGGGGGGGGGTCGGGGGAGATGGTGACTTCAAAAGTGACTGCTTTGTGGTTGGATCTTACCAGGGATGATTACACTGTATGGTTGCTGCAGTGGTTTACTCATGTTGGTGAATACCAAGTCCAAGCCATTTTTACCTCTTGTGGGGGTGTCAACCAACTGGTCCAAGGCATTTGCATTGATGAAATCAAGGAATCTCTGGTCATTTGTGTTTTGGCATGAGTATTTCTTCCAATCTATGGTTGGATAGTTAAAGTCACCCAGGATCAGGGTAAAGGGTTGAATCTTGATAGATTCGAAGAGGTCCAGATAGGTGGAGTGGGCATCTTGAGTCAGAGTTGGAGGCTTGTAGCTAGGTATGATTTAAATAGAGGTCTTGCAGTTGTTAATTGCACCTGGAGTATTTACTGCGCATCATACTGTTTCACCAACCTAGAGATGTGTATGTCTTTTATATATATTGCAACTTCACCTCCTTTTGTTTTGCTACCCACAGCTTGGGGTCTGAATGAATGATAGGATGAGTAACCTGGTATGGCTGGGGTGCTCTCTGCATGAAGGATAGCTCTGTCAAATCCTGCCCTTGCTCTAGAAAGGAAATCCAACTTATAATGTTCAATAAAAGTATGGGCAGAGGACCAAGCAGCAGTTTCAATGATTGATCTAGTATCCAAACCTTTGAAGAAAGCTCTAGAATAAGCTACTGCCCTCATAGCATGAGCAAGAACTGAAGCAGGAAGCTCTTTACCATAAAAGGAACAAAAAGAAATGACTTAAGAAATCCAGGAAGAGATGGTTTGCTACAAGGTTTGTGTATGTGGTGTCCCAATGACCGGGTATGAAAAGAAACAAAAGGTTGCACAGAATTGTGGGTAGCCTTTGTCTTATTCAAATAATATGTGAGCCATCTAAGCAAATCCAAAGTGTGAAGAACTGTACCACTAGCAGATTGTTGAGAACGAAAAAGGAATTGAGCTGGACAGACTGATTAAGAGATAAACTCATTGACCACCTTGGGCATAAAAGGAGGATTAGTATGCAGAGACACCCTGTTCCTATGAAAACCTAAAAAAGGAGGACCAGTAATCACAGTCTGCAGTTCAGAAGCTCTCTTGGCTGAAGTATGAGCAACCAGTAAAACAGTCTTCCAGGTGCAGTGTTGCAAACAGGAAGAAGCAGCAGACACAAAAAGAGCCTGAGACCATTTTTCAAGGACAAAATTGAGGTCCCAAGAAGGAGGAATAGGTTTTCTTTGGGGTCTGATATACAGGATGCCTTTAAAAACTTTTTGACCTCAAAATGAGAGGCCAATGCTAGGTTCAATGGCAGACAATCAGAAATTGCTGACAAGTGAGCTTCAACAGAAGAATATGCTAGACCAGCATGGAGCAGGTCACACAAGAATGGACCAAAGGAATTTCCACTGAAAAGGGATCACTATGATGCTTGAAACACCAAACAGAAAATGTATTCCGTTTAGCCAGATAGGATTTTCTGGTAGTGTATTTCCTGACTTCCTGCAGAACCCCAAGCATGTCCTCTGAAAAGTGGTGTCTAAAAGGGATGAAAACCTATCACCCAAAGTATCAATTGAGTGGACAATTGATTGTTAATGAGAAACCTGTTGTTTTGTGTGAGAAGATCCATCTGGTGAGGTAACTTGCGATGATTACCCCTGACCAGGTGAAAAGGAGGGGGGAACAGTGCTGTCTGGGCCAAAAGGGAGTTACTAGCAAGAGTCTGGGAGAGTCCTTCATGATCTTAGGCAGGACCATTGGAAGAAGAGAAGGGTAAGCATATAGGAACATTCCCTTCCAAGAAAAGTACAAGTTGTCCATCTTCCAAGTTAGAGGACTTGGGACTGTGGGACAGAAGAGAGGAAGTTGCATGTTCAGAGGGAGGCAAAAAGATACACTTTACAAACACCCCACTGATGTATTATATCCATAAACACTGCTCTGTGAAACATCCATTCATGAGAATGTGTCCTGGACCAGCTCAGAGAGTCTGCCACAAGGTTGTGTTTTAAAGGGATATAGCCTGCATGAATGGTTCACCTGATGATGGATAGTAAGGTCCCAGGCATGGACTAGTCTGCAAAGATGATGAGATCTTGTGCCCCCCTGTTTTTGATGTACCACACTACTGTGGTGTTGGACTCTTAAAGTGCCTGGAGACCAAAGAGAATAGAATGCCTGAAGAGCAAGAATGAGTACCCTAATCTCTTTTATGCTGATGTAGTCTGACCACTGATGAAGGGGCCATAGACCCTGAACCTTCAGATTGTTGGAAGAGGCTCCCCACCCCATATGAGAAGCATCTATGAACAGCTCTTGAGAAGGGGTAAGGCGTTTAAAATAAGAGGCCTGGACTGAGGGAGATCTGCTGAATCTACCAATGAAACTCAAGTTTGAGACAAGGTAGTGGAGTAAACAAACTCCAGAGGGTGGCAGTACTGGAGCCAAACCATATTTAGGCATCACTGAAGCGTCTTCATATGAAACTTGGCAAAGTGAAGCACAGGAATGGTGGATGCCATGAACCTCAATGCTCTGAGGAATTCCCTTGCAGGAATGGTAGAAAGGGGAAGGAGAGACTGAAGTAGATGGTCAGAGACAGAACCCTGGCACAAGGAAAATAGGCCAACATTGGAATGGTTTGGAATCTGCAATCCAGAAAAATGTGTTTTTTGATTGTCCAAAGGAGCATCTAGGAGCTTGGCGTGGAGGTGAAGAAGAGAGTACCTCCTCATACCTGAACCTGAAGCAACAGTTCTAGAAGGTGCATCAGCTGCATCATAACTACATTTGATAAAATGCGAAGCTACCTGTGAGACAGAACTCAATAAGGGGGGACAGCAGTGCTATCTTCAGAGTCAGGAAGATCTGACAAGACCACCCCCCCAACTTAAGTTGAGACAAAAGGGCCAGGGCATACTTAGTCATATAATTTATGGCCCTGAAGGCCAAAGTAGTAGAAGTATAAACCTTTCTTCCCAGCCTCTCCACAGCCTGTCTTTATCAGAAGGGGAAGTTTGGAAGATTGGATTAAAGCTTGAATATCTTATCATCAGAAACAGAGATCACAGCAGGGTCAGGAGTTGGACACTTGTAAAAGTACTTAAAGGCTTCAGGCACCTTCTAAAAGTGGTCAGGTGTCTTAACAGCCTGAGTTGGGAATTAAGAGCCAAATAAGCAGCTAAAAACGTATACAACAAAGTATCCAAAATGGGGGAACAGCAGAAGGTTTAGGATTGCATTTGTAATGCTTCATAATATCTCTTCTGAATGTCAAAGACCTGGGAGCAACCCCCACTTAAAATGCTACATCATACGAACCACAGTTTCCCCAAAGGACAACTCCTCAAAGGGTGAATCAAGACTCAAGGAATCTTCTTCCTCTGACCCATAGTCTAAGGGTGAAGTGATTTGTGAGGAGTAGGTCAAAGATTCAGCTATTGAATCCATTTCCTCAACTGAGAAACTTGATTCCCTACTCCTTTAGCCTGGAATTGAAGACTAAGGAGAAGGAGGAACAGATGATCCCTGAGTGGGCTTCAAGGCCATCAGAGCATTGAACAAACCCTGGGTAAAGTACTTCCACTCCCTCAGTGGATCCTTAGCAATGAGAGAATATGTTCAGTTTTTTTTTTGCTTCTTTTTTAATGGGTCATCAGCTTTCATGAACCTAGGTGGCTCAGAGCCATGCCTAGACTGTATAAGGGTACCCCAGGAACTGCTTCTCTAACAAGAATCTGGGGAACTCTCCAAGCTCTTTGAACATGATCATCCATGGTTCCCCCTCAACATCTGTGGTGGATGTTTGCACAGCCTGAGAGGATGTGTGAAAAGCTAGATCCATGATGGTCTCAGACAGGTTCATGGCACAGGAAACTGGTTTTGGCAATGAAAAGTCTTCAAGGTATTCATTCACCTTGAAAGATGTCTGGTAGAGGATGGATAGCACCAGATTCAGACAGAGACTTTTTACTCTTCTTTTTGAGACACTGCTTCACCTCGGGGCAGGCGGATTTACCCATGGTACCCTGAGTCAAAAGTCTGAGATGGTTCTCAAGTTAGATGGACAAAGAAGGCAGATGGCTGCAGAGTTTTTGGTGCAAAGGCCTAATAAATGATACACTGGGTGTGATCATATGAAGCACCTAGGCAGAACAAGCACTTCTTGTGACTATCTTTATGGGGAATCTGGTTCCCACACTGACATTTTTCCTATCTGGATTACATGGACTCTAAATACACAAACAGGAGGAGGAAAAGAAGGAACCCCATTGGGGCACTTATCTGTACATGGCTCGGTACAAATAACTCAAAAAAGGGCATTTAGACTGATGTTCAATTGCAGCACTCAGACTGGCAGCAAAGAAGTTCTGAGTACTGATTGTGCATATGTCACCTTTATACCCTAAGCCTGCGAGGGGAGAATACACCTGACTAATGACACTGGAAGGATATAAAGGCTTTGTTATAGTGGTGAGACATTCGGCTATCCTTGGCAGGAGATCTCACATGTGATGAATACCACAACAGTGATAAAGATGGACATCTACTGTTGCCAAAGCCAAAAGGGGGTCACCACAACTATTTTGGGAACTCATCCGTGATCATTAAAACTACCTTGTGTGTCAGTGAAAAGGGTGGAAAAACATTCCTGTCCATGGGAATGAAAAAGCATCTGCTTTCCAGGCCTGCTTGAAAGGAACTCTAAGAACAACTCTGTCCATTCTGAGAGGAGGCAAACAAATCCTTTTGAGGGGTTCCCCAAAACTGGATCAATTCTTGGAAGACATCTGGGTGCAATATCCTTCATGAGGGTATGTCCTCGTCTTGTTCAGCTTGTCTGCTATAATGTTTTGTTCTGACAGTGTATGAAGCCTAAATAGTCAGACTGAGCTGCTACCTCCCAGGCTGTCATGGCAAATCTGCACAGTGGGTAAGATCTGGTACCCTCACCCCCCCCCCCTTTTTGTTGTCTGGGATTGCTTGCAGTTGGACCATAGAGATGAGTTAAGGTTTTTTAGAGTATTTATTACTGCCATCATCTCCTTGACATTTATGTGCTTTTGACTGTCCTGCTTGTCCAAAAGATGACGTACTTTCACCCCTTTTCATGCAGCCCTCTCAAGCAAATTCTGAGGCACCTGTTGCAACAGACTAAAAAGAAGGAAAAAAAATGGAGACAGGGATACCTGACTTGAGAGATGACTGGTCTACCCACCACAGTAACTCCATTCTTAGAAGTCCAAGTGGCAGAATAAAAAAAATAAATGGTGTTAATATTGGAACCAGACTGAATTGAGATACCATTGAATTATTCTCATCTGAAATCTGGTCAAGGGAATCTTGATAATAACAGTTGCAGTGAAACCCAGAATCTTGAGATTTTCCCTGGCAGATCCTAGAGACTGGCTGGAAAAGATCAGGAACTTTTCTATGTACATTTCTACTTTGTCTAAAGGAAGAGACACACTTCCTATGGATGTATCCAAAAGGCATCAGAGAAAAGATATTTTGTCAGAAGGGATGAAAAATTATTTAACTTCACCTGGAAACACAGACTGAGGAGGAGTTCCTTGACACAAGTTAGAGAATCTTGCATTTGGGGGGAAAAAAAGAATCTGCAAATATGAGATAATCATCCAAGTATGGAAAGATGTGAATGCTTTGTATTCTGCACTGAGCAATTACTGGAGCCAGACTCTGGAAATACTTTTACTACAATAGATACACTAAAGGGCAAGACAAAGAACTGATAATGGAAGCCAGCTACAAAAAAATGTTAACATTTGAAATCTATGCAAATTGAAATTTGATAATTAGCATCTTTTAAGCCTAATGTTACCATAAAAATAAAGGGAGAAATGACAAGTAACAGAGCTTGGAGGTATACCATCTTGTACTTTGGGACTTTGACAGAGGTTGATAAAAGAGAGATCTAAGACTGGTCTCCAAGTTCCTTCTTTCTTTGACAGCAGAAAGATCCTTGAATAAATCCTTTTCCTTGTCTGATCTGAGGACACAAGCTCAATTACCCTCAGAAACATCTGCTCCAAAACTAGAGGAAACAAGGAAGTCTGGTTTGTAGAGTGAGGAGGAATCCCATAAACAGTTGGAAGTGATTCTCACTACCATCTGTACTTTTGTTGAATTCTCAGAACTTATTTGTCTGAGATTTTCTGATACCACTGAGGAAGAGGTAGACCTAAACTGATGAATATATTCAAGCGTTGCCAGGGTGGGGTGGGGGACTTGAATAAGCATGTAGTTATTCTGACGTTTTGGATGATCTTTGGTTCAGGGGTGCTCCCCCTTCACTTTTGCACCTCACTGCCATTGCTTTTTAAAATTCTTTGCACCTTGCTGAGACTGTCTTGTTTCCTGTCAATGGGTCCTCAGCTAGAAAGAAAGTTCTTGCTGAACACTGGGTTGAAAGATTTGTGCAACCACATTGAATCAACTTTCCTTTTCATCAAATCTTTTAAGGAATACTCAAGATGAGGCAAAGCACCAGAACCAAATCCTTTATTGCAGAAATGGCCAAGTCACATAAAAATGAACAGAATGGATCACATCCACATGAACGCTCTTGACACAACTGCGTTTTCATCCTCAGTAATACAGACGTCTTCAGACAGTCTTTTTACAGTCCTTATTCATTTTCTTCATCTGCTTCTCCCTCTGCTCCAACTGAAGAAATTTGTGTCACCTCCATGATTTGAGTTTTTTTTTACCTTTCTTGTGCAACAAACAAAAAAACTCAAATCATGGAGGTAACAATAATTTCTCCATTTTTGTTAATTTTTGTGACTTGGCCATTTCTGCAATAAAGGATTTGGTTCTGGTGCTTTGCCTCATCATAAGTGTTCCTTTTGGAGTTTTTGGGTCTTATTTGAACACTCATTTCTTCACTTTTTTAAATCTTTTAAGGACCTCAGCAGCAACAGAAAGGCCAAACAATACTGCTTTGTCAAGGGGAGAATTTAAAATTTCAGCTTTAACATCTTGTAAGTTTTGAAAAAGTAACTAAGCAAATCTTCTCATAACTGATCCATTAGCAGCAGCTCTGGAAACAGCATCAGTGGAATCATAAGACTACTTTAAAGACTGTTTGGTTACTTGAAAAGCTAAAATTATTTAGAAATTTAAAGAAGGTTTAACCTCTGAAAAGGTAAGGTAGTTTACATTCTCATGTTCTCAAAAGAAGCCAGTACAATGTTTAACATAAGAGACTGGTAGTTTAAAATTCTGAAAGTTAATGTAGCTGAAGAATAAACTTTCTTCTAAAATCTATAAAAAGCTTTCCTGTCTTGTCAGAAGGAATGAGGTTAAAATTTGCAATATGCTTGACATAAGATGGTTTTGATATGGAAATCACTACAGAATCTAATTTGGGGTTAGAGAAAAAGGAGATATCTATGTATCTGAGGTACATTGCAAAAGCTATGAGACTTTTCAGGTGGGGGTTGACTGCCAGGCATACTGTAAGCCATTAATAGATCCTCTAATTCTGATAAAGCTGGAGGAACAGCCATAGGCCAAGGAAAATCCAGTGGGAAAAAAATTATAGCACTTTTGCTGGGAGACTGTGATTTCATTCAGTTTCCATGCAAATAATTTCATTTTATATAGTTTCAGAAACACAGAGCATTTTTGGATGGAAATATGAAGAAACAATTTCTTCAAAATCAGAATCCTCAGCATTAGAATTCACTGAAACACAACACTCACCTTCCTGATCCCTGCCTCTCTGATTGGAAATCAAGTGTCAGAAAGAGAGGGCATTATTTTTCTTTTATTACTCAGTGAAGAAACAGGATTTAAAAAATCAAATGCTTGAAATAAGCATTTAGCAAATCCCTGCAAGTTTTCACTGTCTATAGTGAGAGAAATGGGAGGAAAAAAAAGTCATGTACTCACCATAATTTTCCATCTGTGTTGTCCATTTTCATTCTTCAACAGCTGGGTTTGTATCTGACTCAGCCATTACTTTAGCTTGTGGCCATAAAAATGCCCTGGAGCTCCTCCCTTATGCATAATGCATCAACCTGTAACATACCTCAGATCTTGTTGCTGTTTGACAAAGTAGGAAGTACTACTACAAAATTCTTAACAGAAGCCATATCTGGAGCTCAACTTGAAGATAAGTGTTCTCCTAATAAACTCATTCTTCCAGAAATCAAATGTGAAAAAGGTTGGGGGTTGGTGGGGGGGGGGGGAGTTGAGGAAGAATGAAAATGGACAACACAGATGGTGTTATAGTGAGTACAAAACTTCTTTATCTGATGTCAATTTTCATTCTATCCTCAACTGTTGGGACAGAGTCCCCATCTACCAAACTCCTGGGTGGAATCTAAGGAAGGATATTCCTGACCACAGTTAAGCTGAAGGCTGCTCTTCCCCTTGAGACCAGATCTAGTTTGTAATGAGTAATAAAGGTATGACGACTGGCCCAAGTTGCAGCTGCACGTCATCCATGGGAGCCCTTGATAGGAGCACTGAAGAAGTTGCCATGGATCTAGTTGAATGAACTCTGAGAGTTTCTTGTAGATAAATGATATGCAATCCATCAGCCATCTGGCTAAACTCACCTTTACAACTGATTTTCCCAATTTAGAATCTGCAAAGGACACAAACAATTGATCTGTCTAATATCTTTCATTGTGTAGATAAAAATGTAATAGTCTGTGGACGTCAAATAAATTAACATATATTCACCTTTGTTTGCAAATTTAGGAAAAAAAACAGGCAAATTAACAGACTGGTTAATATTAGATTCTGACACCACCTTAGGAAGGAAAGAAGCATTTGTACATAATATTACTTTATCCTTATGAAAAATCAAGTAGGGAGAGTTAGATTACAATGCTTGAAGTTCTGAAATTCTCCAAATGGCCACTAAAAAGATAGTTTTCCAGGACAGGAATTTAAGATCACATTCAGCTGCTGGCATAAAGGGAGAATGAATTAAGTCCTGCAGTACCAATTCAAATCCCATAGTGAAGTAGGATATTTATATGGAGGTCTCAGAAAGAGGGTGCCTCTCAAAAAGGCTTTACAAAGCTTGGATGAAATTAAGGAAGAATTCTCAAAACCAATATTAAAATTGGAGATTGCTGCTAATTGAACTCTAATCAGTGAGTAGCTAAGCTCCCTCATTAAAACTTTTGCTAATAATTCAAGAACACTTTGACAGGAGCTGAAAAGGGGTCAATATATTTCTGCTGTGCCCCAAAAAATTAACCTTTTCCATTTACTTTTGTAAAGCTTTCTTGTAGAGACCTTATGGGAAGATAAAAGTATGTGAAGGTCAGGGGAAGAGAGCATCAGTTGTCTGGTTATTAATGGAACTGGAGAAGACATGCTGTTAGCTTTAGATCAGAGATATCTGGATGAATTATGCCTGTCAAGTGAGACAGGGGGTATGGAATCAGATGCAGAATCCAAGGTGGGTAAAGCAGATGACGCCAAAGGAAGGGAAACCAAATCTGTCAAGGCTAGTAAGGTGCAATGAGGATGACTTTGCTCTTCAACTGGGCAGATTTCTTTTGAAATTTGGGAATTAGGGGGGGTTGGAGGATAAGCATACAGAAGACTAGGGGCCAATTGTGGAGCAGAGGTACCTTAGTGATTCTCCCAGTGGAGGGATGAGGGCAAAGAAGCTGCTGCACTTGTTTAGGGGAGATGCAAAAAGATCACAGCAAGGCTGGTCCCACTGACAGAAAATCATATCCGTCACTTTTCTGTTGAGAGACCATTCATGAGGTAGTAGAATGGACCTGCTCAGTTTGTTTGCTATCACTTTGGGTTTCCCTGGAATGTGCATTGCTACCAGAAAGCGGTTGGAAGAAATCATCCATTGTCACACTCTGAGGACTTCTCGACATAAGGGGTAAAACCTGGTTCCCCCTTGTTGATGTACATGTTTTCTGTATGGACTGCAGTTGCCCTGAGAAGGAGTGTGTCTTGGAACGCTTGCAGTGCTAAATGTACTGCTCTCATTTCCAGAATATTGATGTGTGTGTTGTTGGCCTGACTGGGGAAGGAAGTGCCTTGAACTGACTTCTGCAGGATGTGCCCCCACCAAATCTGAGAAGCGTCCATACTCACTATAGCCTTGGGCTGCGGGAGGATGAAATGATGTCCTTGCAGAACCTGATCTGATCAAATCCACCATCAGAGATATCTCTTGCATGCCTAGGTGATTTGTGCTGACATGCTTTGATAAAGAATTGACCACTGAGTTGCTAGCATCCATTGAAGAATTCTCATATGATATCTTACTAGAGGAACTAAAATTATGGCTGCTGATATTGACCCCAAACTTGTAGAATCAATTGAGCTGAAATGTTGGTACAAATTATTTTCTTGACATGGAAGAGGATGAGAAGCTGTCACTGATACAGTGTTGAACACCACCCTATCAGTTCCAATATCTGAGTCAGTTGTAACTGAGATTTATTGCAATTTATGGTTATCCCCAAACAAGAACAAACCTGGAGTATGAAATCTCTTGCTCCTATTAGTAGCTGTCTGGTTGGGGTGATAATGCACCAGTCATCTAAGTATGGAAACACACAGAATCCCTACAGTCTCAAGTGACTTGCTACCACAACCATACACTTGTTGAACACCCTGGAGGCTGTGGTGAGGCCAAAGAGCAGTGCGCTGAAAGAATAGTTGTGTATAATCTTACCATAACCATAGAGGTCCTTCTCTTCTATTATGTTGCAGTATCCATAACATCAGGAAGTCCGCCTCTGGTTGACTCGTACGTCCATCTGTTATACCAAAGTTAAACTGCTGTTGCGAAGGTACATGAGATGAGATGCATCACAGGCTGAACATCAGCCATAAATGGACATTGGGTATAAAGTGGATGTCAGCATGTACCTACCTCAGAACTGAATGCCACCAAGCACCAGCCTGAAGGAGTGAGTATACAGAAGGTCAGGCAAGCATTTTGGGGAAGGCAGGGAGGGAGACTATACTGCAGCATACAGAAGACAATGACATCTATGGTTATGGCAAGCTTTTACACATCTATTCTATGTCATTCTATCCATATGCTGCAGTATCCATAACATGAGGGAGAATGCCAAACTTCATGCAGAAGATGGATTGGGAGGAGGAGCAAAGACATTTTCTGCAAAACCATGCAGAACAGCCCTGGCAAATCCTGCTCTAGACCTGGAAGCTATACCCAACTTACAGTGTTTTGTAAAAGTATGAACAGAAGACCATGTAGCTGCTTCTAGAATGGAAGCTGTATCCAGACCTTTATAGAAGGCCCCAGAAGAAAACACAGCTCTAGTAGTGTGTGCCTTGACTGGAAAAAGAAGATTCTTCCCATTAGCTGTGTAACAGAAAGTGATGGCTTTGGAAATCCAGGAGGAAATAGTTTGCTTGGAAACAGGGAGTCCCAGGGGTTCTTGGGTGATAGGAAATAAAAAGCCCATCTGATTTCTGGATGGGCTTGGTTGTAGCCAGGTAGTATCTCAGCTGTCTGTGCACATCCAAAGTGCGAAGGATCCTCTCACTAGATGACTGTGTAGAAGGGAAAAAGGTAGGAAGGTTGACAGCCTAATTCAGTGACAGCTCATTCACCACCTTAGGCATGAACAAAGGATTGATACAAAGGGATATGTTGTCCCTATAGAAGATTGTGAAAGGAGACCAGGCCCATGAGGGCCTGAAGTTCAGAAACACTTTTGGCCAAGGTGATGGCCACCAGGAGAATGGTTTTCCAAATGCAATGTTAAAGGGAAGGGGTCTTAGTTGGCTCAAATTGAACCACAGTAAGCTTTTCAAGCACAAATTAGAGGTTCCAAGGAGAAGGAATTGATTTCCTTGGTGGTCTAATATGTAAGACTCTCTTCAGGAAAAGCTTGACTTCTAACCTGGATGTCAATGATAAGCATGCTGAGATGGCAGATGGATGTCCCTTGATGGAAGAGTATGTATGACAAGCCACCCTTTCATCAACTCACACAGGTAAGATAGGACCACTGGTGGATCCACCGATAGTGGTTGCAATTTTTTTGAGACATCAGACAGAAAATCTTTTCCCTTTGGATAGATAGGATTTTCTGGTAGTGGTTTTTCTGTCCTCCTGCAGAACCTGTAGCACATCCTCAGTGTAAAGGTGTCTAAAGGTGATCAAAGCCCCATCACCCATAGAGTTAGATTTAGGGTAGAGATTTGAGGGTGTATTAGAGTCCCCATTTCCTGTGTGAGAAGGTCCATGGTGTGGAGTAACTTGTGTTGCCCTTGGCTAGTTGATGAAGGAGGAGAAGCCAATGCTGTCTTGGCCAAAAGGGAGCCACCAGCAAGATTTTTGGTTGTTCTTTCTGAAATTTTCGCAGACCTTTCTGGATCAGAGGGAAAGGGGGATGCGTACACAAACATTCCCTTCCATGGAAATGAAAGACCATCTACCCTTCATGTTCCAGGATTTGGGAACCTGGAACAGTATTTGTGAAGTTGCAAACAGATCCAACTGTGGAGTACCCAATCAATGGACCAGGTCCAGGAACACATCCATGTTTAACAGCCATTCATGGGAACAGGTCATGGACCTGCTTAATGAATCTGCCATCACATTCTGAGCAGATGGAATATACACAGCCTGTAGGAAAACTTGACTGAGTTGGGCAATCTCCAAGGCATACAGGGTCAATCTGCAAAGGAGGTAGGATTTTGTCCCGCTCTGCTTGTTGATGTAGCAGAGGGCTGTGGTGGTGTCTGTGAACCACCTCAACACTCCTAGTTGAATTTTGCCTTTGAAGATTTTTAGCACAAAAATCAGAGCTTTCATTTCATTGATGTTATGTTCCTTTGACTGGAGTAGAGTCCAAACATCTCTCACCCTACAATTCTCTAGAGTTGCACCCCAACCCATGTCTGATGCATCTGTGTACAGATCCTGGCTGGGGGAGGAAGGTTGCAGGGGAAGGCCTGGGTTTTTTATAACGTGTGCTAGCACCATTGTAAACCCCTTGTCAAACAGGGCAAGAGTGGAATTACATACTCCAAAGGGTGAAGGAGTGGCTTCCAGGCTGTCCTCAAAAACCAATGAAACTTCATGTGCAGCCTTGCCAAGGGTACCATGGGGATAGTGGAAGCCATGTAACCCCAGAGTCAAAGGAACTCTCTGGCCATGAATGAAGTGGGATCATTTCCTGAAATTAAGTGGTGACGGACAATATTTTTATCTGGAGGTAGGCAAGCCATCATTGGAACAGAGGGAATCCTGCATCCTAGGAAGACATGGTTCTGAGAAGGGGTCAGAGTATATTTCTGAAAATTTAAGGTGAACCCTAGACTCAGAAGAGATATTGTGCAGTACAGGTGCTTCTGTACCTCCTGAGAGGATGAAGCCTGGATAAGGAGCTCATCCAGGTAAGGAAAGATTTGCACACCCTGTACTCTGCAGAAAGCTATAACAGGAGCCAAACATTTTGTGAATACTCCGGGGGCCGTGACAGACAAAATGGCAAAGCACAGAACTAAAAGTGAGAGCAATCCACAGAAAAACACAGGAATTTCCTGAAACAGGGATGAATAAGAATGTGGAGATAGGCATTTCTATGTCTAAAGACACCATGTATGCCTGAGGTAGAATCAGGGGAAGGAGACTATGAGAGTAGCATCTGAAAGGAAGGGACATTTAGAAAGATATTCAGATGAGACAGATCTAAGATAGGCCTACAGTGGACCTTCTTTCTTGGGGACCAGAAACATTCTTGAATAAAACCCTTTTCCCATTGATTTTGGGGATACCTCCTGGTGGTACCCTGGGAAAGCAAGGATTGCAGGACAGGAGGAAAGAGAGCCATTTGGTCCCAAAGAGGTTGGGGGATACCTTTGAAGGTTAGAAGGGATTCCCAAACCATGAAATAACTGTGTTTGATAATTGAAAGGACCCAAGAGTCCTGGGTTATCAGTTTCAAAGCTGGGAAGGATAGGGCTAGGTGAAGAGAGAGGGGATTATTGGGGCTTTGGGGCTTAGGGCCTGGAAGTCACAGGCTACCAGGCTTTGCCTGAATTAACTGTTTAGGAGTAGAAGGAGAAGGAGCCTGCTTTTTGGAATCCTTTTTCCCCCTGGAAGTGGGGTACTTAAAGGCCTTTCTTACAAAGGACATCCTAGCTGGACAATTCCTCTGGAAGTGGGAAAGAGGAGAAACAAAAATGTGTTTAAGATCCTGTAACTCCTTCCCCTTTTCCTGGAGGGCTTTGAAGAGCTCTGCGGCTGCAAAACCAAAGAGGGCCTTGTTGTCTAAAGGGGCATCCATAAGCTTTGGCTTTATCATCATTTGGGAGGGGTTGCAACCTAAGCCAAGAATATCTCCTTAAGACAAATTCTGATGCTGCTACCCTGGCTGAGGGCTCCACAGCATCATAGCTGCACTTTATGGAGTGCCTAGTAACATGGCTACAAGATTTTACAATGCTAGATATTTTAGCCTTATTAGGGATATCTGGAAGTTCTGCTGTGAGAGCCAGAGAGTATTTTATCATATAGGCTTGGCAATTCATGGCTCGAAAAGCCAGACTGGTTGATGTTTAGACATTTTTGCCTAACCTCTCCATAATTTTATTCTCTTTATCAGAAGGGAGTAAGGAAGTAGAGGGTAGCAACTTGGAAGTCTTATCTGCAGCTACAGAAATAGTAGAGGGATCAGCTGAGGGGGCCTTGAAGATAAAATTTGCATCCTCAGGTACTTTATAAAACCTATTAGGACTCTTAGAGGCTGGAGGTTGTGTGTCTGGAGATTTAGAAGCAGCAGCAAAAGCATCCAAAAATTCAGGGAGTACAGGGGGAAATGACAGAGGGACTTGGGGACTCCATTTGCAAGAGGTTGTAATACCTCTTTTGGGTATCAGAGACCTGACAGCAGTCCTATTTAAAGAAATCCTTCATCTGCACAATAGTCTCCCCAAATGTAATGTCTTCCCCAGGGGAATCTGTGCCATTGGACTCCTCCTCTTGGGAAGCATAACCCAGAGGAGAAGCCAGTTGTGAAGAGTAAGCTAAAGACTCATCTCTAGAGACATCTTCCTCTGAGAAAACCTCTTGAACAGGCCTTTACCCAGGAGTAGGGGGAAGAGGGGCCTGGACAGAAGATGAAGGCTGTTGCAAGGCCATGAATGCATTAAAGAGGCCTTGAGTAAAGTTGGCTGAAGTGAAGAAATATGCTTTGTCTTATGTTTCTTCTTTTTGGGGGTCTCCGACATACAATGGAATATCGAAGGCCTGGACATTGGATGACACTATGATGTCTGAAGGAACGTCTTCCTGCACTACACTATCTGGTAACCCCACATGGGCCTTCGGAGATGAGCTGTGGTCCCCCAGCAGCCAAGTCAGATGCTTGCGATTCCCTCTGGAGCATGCTGACAGAGTCCTTAATGGCTTCCCCCTGGGTACCTGTCAAAGGAAACTCCATAGATTCCCATGTGGCCTCCAGGCCCTCACTGGCCTTAGAACTGATGCCCGGAATAGAGGGAGCAGCCAACGGTTCAGGCCGAGACTTTTTGGCCTTTTTGGTTTGCGGCTCTTCCTAAGGGGCTGACATTGGGTCCATATCCCAAGCAAGGAGTTTAAGATACTGATTTTCCAAATATGGCTTAAGGGATGCAATACAGCTCCTGAGGGTCTTAGTGTCAAAAGCCTTACAGATGTCACAAGATGTATGGTTGTGTTTTGGGCCTAAGCAAAATAAACAGAGCTTGCCTTCCACACTGACACCTGCCCTTCCTAGCTGACATTAACTCACAAAAATTAAACACAATAGCGATAGTGTAAGATGACAAAAAAACCCTAAGGGTTACTTATCTGAAGCATAAACAGCACTTTCCAAAGTGAGTGGCAACTGGAGCTGGCAGTCAAACAGGCAACAGAAAAGATCTGGGGTATGTACGTGCTGACGTCCGCTTTATACCCGACGTCCATTTATGGCTGATGTTCACTGTGTGATGAGGATCTTTGCATGTACCCTCACAGTAGTGGTTTAACCTTGGTATAATGGCCAGATGTATGAGTCAACTGGAGGTGGATACTGCAGCATATGAGCAGAAGGACATCTGATAATGACTGGCTCCCAACCGGAATTGTAAATACCTTCTGGATTGTCTGTTCATTTTTATGTGATAGTAAGCACCCTGATGGTCTATCAAGTACATCTAGTAGCCCTTGCCTAAAAAGGGCAGAATGGACTGAACTGTGACCATCCAAAACTGTATCAAACTGACCTGTTGAAGTTGCTGAGATCCAAAATTGGTCTCCAGTTCTCCGTTTTCTTTGCCACTAAAAAAAATCTGATGCAAGTTCCAAACTATCTGTCTGGCGGGACCTCTTGGAAGACTATCTTTTCTAGCAGCTTTTGTATTTCTAGTGCTGCAGCTTTCATCTGATTGGGTGGAACATTGGGAAATTTGCCTACAGATGGAAGTGGAAAGGAAAAGGGGATTATATAACCCCTGAAAATAATCCTCTGCACCCATGTATCTTTTGTTATATCTAGCCAGGCTTCTCTGGTGCAGGGATAGTCGACCCCAGATTGCCTCCAGACAGAGACAATCAGGCCTCCTTTCAGGAGCTCTGATAGGGTCTATCAAAAAAAGAATCGCTGGACCCTTGGTTCTGCAGGCCTCCTCTGCCACATTGTCTTCTATTTGAGTTCCCCTTCTGCCCCTGGGGAACTATCTCCACATGAATCTTGGAAAGGACCCAGGGACTTCTTGAACATTTTTCAACAACCTCATTGATTCCTAGAAAAAGATCTTTGATGGGTCAAAAAGCGTATGCCCTCAGCATAAAGGATCCTTCCATCTTTTTCACACCTGGAGTGTGTCCCCTTCACCTTTGGGCCAAACAACAAACTGCCATCAAAAGACTTGAAGGGCTTTGCAAAATCACACAAGTGCATCCAAGCAGGTATCTTGATGGAAATGCCTGAACCTGCCGACCTTGAGGCACCTTCAGCTGCATGCATAATAAGCCTCATGGACAAATTCGAAAGAGTTGAAGGGTAGCCAATTTTGAAGCCACAGAAGATTGAGCCTCAGCAGTAGTAGGTTCCAAAATGGAGTTTGAAAGTACCTTGATCAAGTCCTTTGTAGTCTTCTAAAGTGTGCCAAATAGTTCAGCGACTGAAGGGCAAAGGTTACTTAAGTATACACACATTTTTCAAATCTGTCCAACTCCTTGTTAGAGGGTTGAACAGAGGAGCTCTGCTACAGTTCCTTCTTGGTGGCCACTGCCATGACCATAACATCTACGGGGACCCCCTTACACCAGAATTCCCTATCTGTAGGTGGAACCAGAATCTGATATGGTTTCAACTGAGTCAGTAGTCCATGCCCACCTAGAGATCAGGTCAATGAGCTCATCAGTGGGTGGAGTAACCCAGGAGGTAGATGGCCTGCTCCAAAGGCTTCCAGGAATGTTGACTCATCTGATAAAGGATTATCAGAGGACCAACCACCTCTCTGGTTAAGGATCTCAAGAATGTCTTCAAATGAGAAGTCTTCAGGAGGTGATTGTGGGGACCCCCTCCCCTTCATCAAAATCAGTATCCTCAGTGATGGATTCCAGAGGGGAGTCAAAATGCCTCTTCTTGCACATCCTCTTCCTAGGGACTTCCTCAGTGGAATGCACTGGTGAAGTATCAGAACAGATAATGAAACCCTGCTGGGTGGTCTGGAGACTGTAGGCTGGCTGTCCCTGTGGCATAGAATGATGTGGCCCAAGTTTCACAGACTTCTGGGATCCAGAAGGAATATCCAAAGGGGTAGGATCTGTCTGCTCTGTTGGAGAAGAGAAAACCCTCTTCACCACCTGAAAAGGCAGAATACTCTGGGGAGAAGGAAGACAATGGAATTTATAAATGGCTTCTGGCCCATTGACTCCCTCTGACCCATAGGTAAAAGTTGGAGCAGAGCTGTCCAGTGCCAAAGCTCTGAGGGGTAAAGATGGCTCTGAAAAATTTAGAGTCAACTCCAACACCTCTGATCCGACAGGACTGCTTTGGATTCAAGGGCACCAGAGCCAGTGCACTCAGAGATATCTTTGGATTTGAAGATAAAACCATTTTCAAATCCGAACCAGACATACCTGGAAGACATAGATCCAGGGACTTTGAAACGATGGGTTGGATCAGAGGAAGAGTTATTGGAGTGACAGGATGGACTTCGAGTCACAGGGGTAGGAACCAACATAACTCCCATCTGAATCTGCACCATGAGAAATTTCATCATCATCCTGTCCACATCTGCTTCTGTTAGACTTCTGGAAGACTGAGAGAATGCTAAGGATTGGGACTTGGAATGTCGGAGTTCCAGAAATGAAGGTACTGGGTCTACTGAGAGAGAGTACCTAGTCCTTGGTAAAGGTATCAGACCCAAGGTGCTCGGAACCAAAGAGAAAGTTGTCAGATCCAGCACCAAAATTGTTGAGGAAGTCTTTGAATCCAATTTCTGCTTTTTCTTGGGAGGCTTGGAAGATGAAGATCCTGACAGCTTAGGAGATTTTAAGATACTCTCCTTAGTTTTAGATTTGGAGGGTCGAGCTCTAGAAATCACCTCAAGAAAGGGTGTTGGAAGCAAACCTTACAGCACAAGTTCATTTTTACAGTCAGCAATAGTCTATGGATTAACATTTTAGTATATGCTGCACTCAACCTTCAGATGATCTGGGCCTAAACAGCATAAGCATAGGGAATGTACATCCAATAAATGCAACTTGTGGCAACACTCTTCACATTTTTTGAACCCCGAAGGGCCATTTTCTGACATTCTTACTAACAGTATAAAAAATTAAACAGAACAGAGGAAAACAATTTTTTTTATATGAAAGAGTTAGAAATACCAACAATGGTATTAAGATTACACGAAAATGTGTAGATTACATAAAGAGGGAAAATGGTACATACCAAATATGGTAACTAGGATTACATTATGTGTATAAGAAAAGGGGAGAAAATATCTAAATATATAAGATTTATGAAGTAAAATTAAAGAAAGTTAACTCTATCACAACTCAAGAGCTAAAATGGTTACCATGTTTTATTCGCAAAGTGGCAAACAAGATCTGAGGTATGTTAGGGGTTGGTGCATTGTGGGTAACGGAGGAGCTCAAGAGTTTTAAAGTAACAGCTGAGTGAGATCCAAGGATTGGATCTGAACCCAACAGCTGAGGATAGAATGAAAACTGACATCAGATCACATGCTTAGCTTTTTGCTTTCTTTTTCTGGAAGCCTTCCTAGAAAAAGGCTGACTCATAGTAGGGGTCAGCAACCTGGGAATCGGGCACCTTATCCTGGTTATACATGGAGACATTGTCTTCTCCTTTGTGACCAATAGGAGTGGTTCCCCCTTGCCCAGATAGTAAAACCCAATAACTACCAAGGACATGTCTAACTCACTGTCCTTAGTAGCTTTTCAAGGAGCTACAGTTGTTCTAAGGAACCAGGTCTAACTACAGCATAGTTGCCCATCATCAGCTGAGGTAGTGAGGGAGCTAGACTGACACCCAAAGACTTTTTTTCTTCATACAGATGGGGAAACTGTCACCGACTAGCCTGATAGCTACTCCATAGCTGGAAAAAGAACCTGAAGGGCATGTAATGAAGGCTGGATGAGTTGGTAAACCTCCTATCTGAACAAATTAGTTTGAGTTAAAAAGATTTTTGTGACAGCTCTCAAAACCACAATATCCTGCGACCCCCATGCCAAAAAAAAAATATTTTTTTTCTATGTCACAAGGAAGAAAATACAGAAAAAGACTTTTAACACAGCTGTTTTTTCACAAAAGCATCCATCAATGATAAATATCCTTTACACGTAATTACACTCCATAAAAATGATTTTTCATAAAAAAGGCATTTCCTAGCATAAAACTATACATCTCTAAAGAAGGAACAGGTATTCCCCATAAGGGTACTTTTGTGCTAAGCCTTGAAGAATTGGTAGATTACCATCACTTCCATGAAGCCCACAGGGAAAGTGTACTTCAGCAGCAATAAAGTTATGAACTTTTGCCACCCTAACCACTGCTACTTTGTGGCTCTACTTGAGCTGCACAGCAGTTAATATTCATGGAATGTGCCCTGAAGCTTTAAAGACTGGCTGGTTACAAACCTCTCAACTGTCCAGATTTTCACAGAATGTCTATATATTTTTGCCTCATATATTTGTGGAGTATTTTTCTGGAAAACTCTAAGGACTGAAGTCATGCAAATTACAGAAATTTGATTTCCAGACTTCATACCCTTCAGAAAATTCATGTTAATGCAAAACCTATTATTCTATCAACCTTCAAAGTTTATAACAATAGTTAAAAATCATCCCTGTTTTTTCCATTATTTATGGCTTTGTCTAGATTTTTCCTGAAGAGGAAAATAGGTATAACTGGCAAGATACAACCCAATTAGCCTAGGCTACCACAGCAGTGATTTAATGTTGAACATACCATATAATCCAACACTCTCAGGAACTCATTTACAGTAATCTTATCCTGTTGAGCTACTGATCTGACACCATTTGTCAGAAAGAGAACATTCTCTGAAAGAAAAGTGGTCCTTTGCTTTTCTAACAGTGCTCCTAGAAATAAGACTAGCTTTAAGGTTACTAGACTGAATTTTTGATAGATTTACATAGAGATGCTGTTTTTGAAAATAATTCATGATAAATCAGAGATCATTCTGAACCTCTTATGGTGTTTATATCTGGATGAGACAGTGCTCACATACATGGGTATATGTGAATACCATTGGCTTTGCAATAGACTGTTACTGGGGCCAGACACTTTCTGTACACCCTGGGTACCATAGATAAACCAAAAAGCAAAGAGGTATACTTAGAGCAGTAACCCCCTGCTTCCAATATGATGAAACATCTGTGCATGTTGTTTATCTATATATGCATGCACATGAGCGCACACACACACAAAATGACCATCTAAACTTGAAGGGAAGGAGTAAGTAGTCAGATTTTTAGGGCAAACATTTTGAAGGTTGGTACCCCTAGGAACTTGTTTAACCTTGACAAGGTCTAAGATGGGTCTCCATGATCCACCTTTTCTTGGAATAAAAAACAACCAGAAAAATAGACTGTGCCTCCTCTATGATGGGGTACAAGGGGACAGAGCATGAGTACCAAAGACACTGCAGCAGATGTTGCACTAAATGCCTTTGAACTCTTGAAACTGGAGGGATATTTAACAACTTTGTCTTTCTTATGAATTGTGTTATGGACCATATGCCAAGATCTTTAGATCCATTGATCCTGTGTGACTGTTTTCAAATTTTCCACAAAGTGATCTAAGTTTCCCCCTATCATTTTGGAATGGATGATTTGGAGAGAGGGATTTGGGGTGGGGTAGAATTTAGGGTGTGGTGGAATTTAGGGGATGGGAAGGGATGAGCAAATCTGATTCATTACCATTTCCTGTAAGAGTTTCTGCCCAGCAGGTCTCCAGGCTTCCCCTTTTGGTCTTGCCATCTCTTTTTAGACATCCCTTACTGCCCTTTTGCATTTTCTCTTTCTCCTGTCTATGGTGGAAAGGCTGACTTTTGGTAGGCTAGTTTCTACTGTAACTGGATGCAGGAAAGAAGAAAAAACATCTTAAAAGACTGTATGGTCTTCCTGTTTTCTTCCAGCTTAACACCTTTTCTGCAAGGAAGTCTAAAGAGAACCTCCTTGTCCAGTTGGGCATTCAGGAGATGCACTTTGATACAGTCTGGCATGACTGAGTCCTCAGAAGGCATGTCTCCTTAAACCATATCTCCAGCACCATAGCCACATTGCATAGAGTGCTTAGTCACCTAGAAACTGAGTTTGAATAGGGCTAGCACTTTTCCTTTCAAATCCTTGTCTGTAATCTCCTCTTTCTTATCACTTATGTCAGTAGAGTCCTCTGATATTTCATTGTGTGCATTTGGCAACTGGGGCCCTGCAGGCCAGGGAAGCAGAGATGTATTTTCTTCACAAATCAGAATCTTGTTGCTGGAGCCCTACACGATAACTTGATAGAATCAAATGACATCACTGCTAGGATCACCAGTTGGGTTCCTGCACAGGTATTTGTAGAAGGCCCCAATACTTTAAAAATAGTCAGGCTTTCTAGGATCAGGGATGGGAATCTGCCTCTAAGAATGCATTGATAAAAGCATCTTCCAAGGCTTCAATAACTAGAAGATGTCTAAACACTTTGGCTCTGGTAAACAGACAGGGTTGTCCACTTTCCCTGTTGATGTTTACATTATATTTAGAAACACTGGCAAAGAAAATAAGGGGTTCAGAATTTCAAGGATATAATTGGTATGATAGTCAGGAAAAGCTGGCTCTATTTACAGATATTATTTTATACAAGACCAAAGTAGAAAGGGACACTACAGTGTTGTGGAACATTTTAAGACCGCTTCAAATCTTCTCAGGATACAAAATTAATGAAGCTAAAACAAAGGCAATAGTGGTAAATTATGTGCCCACACATGAATTGGTCCAACAATATCCATATTTATGGGGTCATGATAAAATTAAGTATTTAGGAGTATGGATTAGAAATTACTGTTGTGGCAGCTAAGGATATGTGGGAAGAGACTAAACAGAAGATAATACAAAAATTGAGAAACTGGAAGCTTTGTTATATGGATACTAAGATGCAAGCCATTAAAGAAATGTTTTTAGTCCCTTTAGTCTTATACACAGGTCAGGCATATTTTTATTAACCAGATGAGAAGCTGTGGATAGCAATTAAAAAAGAGTTGAAGGATTTTATCTGGGAAGGGAAGACAGCAAGGGTCAAGTGGGATAAGGTGATTCATCCAATAGAACAAGTGGACTACGATTACCCAGTTTGAGGGGGTACTTTACACCAACACAGTTAATCCTCTTGTACAGTACATACACAAGCTAAAAACTATAATTCAAAGGAATGATGCTGATACAGGAAGGAAGCTCAAGAAATAAGAAGAGATTGGGATTTTGGTGCAGACTCTTAAGGAGAACAATAAAAATCAGAGTATTATATTCATAAAATAACAGGGATTATTCTAAGAACCAAATCAGCATGAAATTGGAGAAGAGAGAATTTGCTGGTTGGGTTGACTCTGGTCAGGGATACAGATAATAGTCAAGATGGGGCTTGAATTTATTGGAGAAAACTGGCAAAGGAACCAAGGTATCAGGAGCAAATAACTAGACAGGGAAATGTAATAGAATGAGAAGAGACCAGGAATTTATTTGGACTGCAGGTTAGAGATTGTCTTCCCTATCAAGGATTGATATCAGAGTATAAGCAAAGAGAAAGAAAAAGGGGGCTCCTGAATGAAAGACCAGTATTGGTAGAGTTTTTAACAGAATCTGGAACCGAAGCTGCCACTAAAAAAGGAATAATTAGCAAAGCATATAAAATACTGCATGCTAATTATAAGAATCAATCACAGGAGCTTAAAAAGGAATGGGAAGAGAGATTAGATGAGCAATTCACAAAGAAACAATGGGAGGATATCTATGCATCTCCCAAATATGCACCAAAGTCTAGAAGATTTATGATCTTTGCCTGGAAGTGTTTACATAGGTATTTTTATACCCAAAGTAGACTTCAAAGAATTTTTCCTCAGGTGGATAGCAAGTATTGGAGGTGTGACAGGCAAGAAAGAGGTGGCCGAGAACTTATTTTTGAGAGTGTAATGAGATGGCAGACTTTAGGGATTCCCTGCAGACCACTCTGTCGGAGATGCTGGGTGAGCAGATTGGATTGACTTGGGAGATTTTTTTTTGGGTTATGATACAGAATCAGAATTGCCTAGATATAGTAAAGCCTTGTCTAATTATGGTGGCTGCCAAAAAAGCAATTACTAGAAAATAAAATTCAAAGTCTAGACCAACTTTATTAGAAGTAGTGAATATAGTAACAGATACAGCAACTGGAATTGAATCTTTAGAAAAGAGAGGGAGCAAACTACATAGGAAAAATATGAATTGTGGGAACAACATATTCAGGGCAGGATTTGAATGAGCCATATAATACTTAACTGACAATGACCGGCTAGATTATAAGTGATGTATAATGTTTGCAACTACATTTGTTTCAATGGTGTCTGTGATGTATATTGTTTGCAACTAAAGTGGTGTCATGTTCTTTTTCATTTGTATAAATGTAAGATTGCCTATGTCATCAAGTGTGAAAATGTATTAAAAATGTTTGTTAGAAAAAAAAAAAAAAGACTCTGGCAGACCCTGCAGTTGACTTTAACTTTTCTGGGTTAGAGTGAAGTCCTTAGAATCCCATTTATTGGGGTCTTTAATATGTATGATATGTCCAAATAAGACATCCTCTGGACATGGTGCAAAGGATAGGCTTTCTTCAGTGGCTGACTAATAAATGAAAGGAGGAAGGCTTTTGGTTCAGATAAGCCAGTTTATCTGCCTCTGAATCAGAGGATTCTGAGTCTTCCAAAGGGTGAGGTTTCTCTTTTTTCTTCAGGGAAAGAGCCCCAATAGCTGCTGAGAGGAATAAAGCAGGGTTTTTTTAAAAGAACAAAATGTTGGGCCAAACTCATATCTGGGGAAGGAGCTTGGGATGGAGATGGGACATGGATCCACACAGCTGTTGCTGAGACAAGATGGCAGGCATCCACTTCTGTCTGTACAACTTAACCCTGGTGGTGGTGTTTGTCTTTTGGCTTTTCCTGGTTAGGGGTCACCACAGTGGAACTCCGGTCCACTAATGATTGGCACTAGATTTTCACAAATGCTGAGGTGCCAGCTCGATGTTCATCCTTCAATGAAGGCAGGCCCATTTACACATGTCTTTCAAATGCCCACCCAACCGCGGGGAGCACATGCACTCTCCACACAGAAGGCACTCCCCGCACTCCAGCTGAGTATTGAATGGGAGAACCTCTTACTGTGAGGCAACAATGCTACCGCTGCACCACCGTGGATTTGACAACTTAACCCTAGTGTTAATTACAGCAATTGCCTTAGAGGCTTTTTCACCTTTGTTTATTTTACACTTAGAGCCACTGGCAAGGAAAATATGGGAATCAAATTCAATGATATAACTAGTACAGTAATCAAGAAAAGTTAGCCTTATTTACAGAAGGCATTATTTTGTCCTTGATAAATCCAGAAAAGTATATTTCAGTGTTGAACAATTTTAGACAGTTTCTCTTTTTGGTATATAAAATTAAAGATAAAACAAAGGGGACAAACTAAGATGAAGTATTTAGGTGTACAGATTAAGAAAGGATTCTGTTATGACAGCTAATGACAGACAAGAAGAGACAAAACATATACAAAAATTGAAAAGTTGGAAGTGCTTGGTTAGGGCTATGGATAGTAAAGACACAAACAGTGAAAATGTTTCTGGTCACTTTAATTTTGTAGACAGGTAAGGCACACTTTTATCATATAGAGAAGTTGTGGATCATAATAAGACATGTTTTTGGATTTGTATCATAATTAATAAAGAGTTGAACAAATGTACTGGGTATGGGAAAAAAAGTTATGTACTTACCATAACGGTCCATCTGTGTTGTCCATTTTCATTCTTCCTTAACTTATAGGCTCGGATCCATCTCGGTCATTGCTAAAGCTCATGGCAACCTAAAAGCTCTCGAGCTTCCCCTTACCCATAATGCACCAACCCTACGTTACCTCAGATCATTTCCAGATTTTACGAGAAAAGAAAAACATTACTCACTATGAATCAATCATGTTTAAAAACTGCATGTACTGAAAATAGAGAGTAGATCTGGTACTCGATATAAAGGACAGTGATGTCCCTCTAAGAATTCATTCTTCCAGGAGTTCATATGCAAAAAAAGATGGGGGATGGTGGGTGGGAAATTGAGCAAGAATGAAAATGGACAACACAGATGGAACATTAAGTACAAAACTTCTTTATCTGATGTTGTCAATTTTTGTTCTCTCCTCAACTGCTGGGACAGAGTCCCCAGCTACCTAAAAACCAGGTTGGACTTTAAGAAGGAATATTTCTGATCACAGCTGAACCAAATGATACTCTCCTCCTGGAGACCAGATCTAATTTGTAATGAGAACATATATCCTCTATGGACACCCTAGAAAGGAAAACTGAAGTTGCCATGGATCTAGTGGAATGAGCTCATACTGGTTGTGGTAGGGCAATACCAGATTTTTTCTTTTCTTTTTTTTAAATAAATGAATAAAATGTCATCTGGCTAAAGTCAATTTGGCGACTGGCTTATGCAACTTCATACCTGCAAATGAAGCAAATAACTGGTTTGTTTCTAAGTTAAGATACTTAAGGCCAAATTTGCCTGCTGGTTCAAAAGGGGGAAATGTATAAGAGCCTATAGTACTAGACTTAGGACCCATGGAAGAGTGGGGTCCTTAAATGGAGGCCTTAATGGTAGAGTGCCTTGCATGAAAGCTCTGCACAGACTGTGAGAGGTACTGAGGAACCATGAAACCCAACAAGAAAGTTAGGTATCACTGCCAATTGCACTTTCGGTTGAGGAACTATCTCCTTCCTTAAAAGGTAAGGTCAAGGACTCAAATATGCCATGTACAGGAGATGAAAAAGGTGCCAAATTATTTCAGTAAAAAAAAAAAAAAAAAAAAAATTGAGTTTACATGTAGATGGTTTCTGGGAAGATAAAGGTATATACCAGACAGAAGAAGAGAGCATAGGCTGTCTGGCTATCAATGGAACCAAAGAAGCCAGGCTGTATTCTGAGGTTTGATATGCCTGGATGGATCATGCCTGTTGGATGACCCAGGAGGTCTGGAGACAAATCCAGAATTCAATGATGGTAGAGTAAGTGGAGCTAAAGGAAGGAGAAACAAATGTGTCAAGGCCAACAAGGCATAGTGAGGATGACTTCACTCTTCAATATGGCAGCTTTCCATAAGAATTTCAGAATTGAAAAAAAAATTGATGGAGAGGCATAAAGAAGACTGGTGGGCAATCACGAAGAAGAGCATCCCTTGGTGATTCCCCCTATTTTGCATTGGATTAGGGCAAAGTAGCTACTGCATTTGTTGTTCAGGGGATAAACAAAAAGATCGTAGGAAGGTTGACCCCATCGATGAAAAATCATTCTGTCACATTGTTGTTGAGAGATAACTCATGAATTACAAGACTGCACCTGGTCAGTTTGTCTGCTATCACATTGGACTCCTCCAGAAAGTGCATTAATACAAGAAAACGGTTGGGTGAGACTGCCCATTGCCACCCTCTTAGAGCTTCTCGACACAAGGGATAGGATCTGGTCCATCCTCGTTTGTTGATTACCAAACTACTGACATATTGTCCGTTTGAGCTGTTGTCTATCTGAATTGCAATTGTCCCAGATGCAAGAGCATGTTGGAAGGCCTGCGACTCTAAAAGCACTGTTCTCATTTTCAGGACACTGATACAGAGATTAGCTTCTTTGGGGGATCCACTAAGAAATACAGGTTTGCAAATTCAGATGTATGTTGAATAAGTACAGGAACCAAACAAATCTTGGGTGGTGAGAGCGTACGGTGAAGTGAAGGTTAACCATTTGTGTATGACCATGGTAGTAACTTTTCTAGTGTCGTGTGAGGTGCATGGATAGCTCACTATTAGGTAAAAACCCCAGGGTGAGTGTGAGATTAAAAGGGGTAATTTGAATAGATAGTGAGTAGCTTTCAAACAAAGACAGATGACTACAAAAAACTATTTTAATGTGGTATTGTGTGCCCTGGAGTGGTATGGGGCACCTTCATTAAATATATGCTGCAGAAGCAGTACAGGCTGGACTGTGAAGTATCCAGAATTTGGACTGCTTACATAATGATTAGGAAGATTTGGTTAACCTCCAGAAGAAAGGTTTTGACTCTGGTGTTATTTAAGGTACTGCTCCTTTGTTTGCTAGTTATAGGTGAGGGGACCTTTCATTGAAGCACTAAACAAGGACACGTCATCAAGGTGGGGGAATAAAACAAAGACGCCTTCAGGAGTAATTAGAAGTAGTTGGTTGCAGAAGAACTTATATTAGTCTTCCAAAGAACTGGAGTTGCAGGACAAATTACAAAATTAATGAATCTCCACCAAGCAAGGATAAGTGAAGTCTTGGGGGTCCATGAGATATCACAGTGGCATACATGCACATCTCTTAATGGCAATACCTGGATCAGCTGTTAGAAAGGTATTTTGAGAACTTCCATAGACACAAACTTGGGAAAGTTTTACCTTACAACCTTGTATGGTCTAGAAAAAATGTGACAGCAGTAAAAAAGTTCAGTGTGAGAGTATGTAAGGTGAAGTTGTGTCATGCAAGAATCATCTTGGACATAGGCAAGAGAGAAAAATAATGGAACATTCAGTCCTAAACATTGACAAAAGTTGCTAACATAGTGTTCAGCAAGATGGCTGCACTCCAAAGGTGGACAAAGGAAGGGGGACACCACAGGAAAGGAACATATAAAGAATCCTTACTTCCTCCAAGAGAGGCCCCATGTAGGGGCAAGAATGTACTCTCCTAGTCAGTGCTCTCAGAGGAAAAAACTCCAGGAAAACTATTCTTTAGAAAAGGGAACCACAGTGCTAAGCAAGACTCAGCCATTGGAGAGAACAAAAAAAGAGTGACCAAGTGACCAACCAGGGAAAGAAACATCTCCCCCCCACCAAGCCAGAGATCCCCAGAAGCAAAGGGGCAATACTCAATCCCAAATACTGGCATGATGGCAAAACAAAGACTCAGGGATGGAGTCCATCAAAAGAATGGGACCAGTCCAAAAGACCAGGAACCAACCTATTGAATGACTCCATGTCCCAGGCCCACTCCAATGAGAGGAAGCCAGAGTGAAGCTGTGCAAGGGAGTGCAAAGCCATGTGAGATGAAGGTGCCCAAGGCAACCCTGTATCTTGGGACAGAAGGGAAACCCAGTCTCCTACATCAATCACATGGAACCACAAGAAATCGAAAGTGACCAGACTTCCATGTGGATCAAAAGAAAAAAAATATATATATATATATATATATAGAGAGAGAGAGAGAGAGAGAGAGAGAGAGAAACGCACAAATTCCACCTAGGCAGCATCGGAAAATCAGTGTCAAACCCTTGGCCAAAGAGGCTAGAGGCACAGATTTCTTCAATCCAGTCAACCTACTTCCAACTTCTTTCTTTCTTTTTTTGAAAAGATCAAGAACTCCACACAATGGGAATAAAAGTCCATGAACATGGACAGAGTTAATACATTGCTCTTAAAGCTAGAGATCTCCAAACATAGCAAGGGCAAGAGAGTTTGCACAAACAGATATTGACTATAATACACTACTACTGACAGTTTTACTATCAGATCCTAGGAATGCCTTGGATGCAAAGTAGTCTGTGTTTTTCTAACAGTTCTGGATCTGAATGCAATGGACCAAAGTACTGTTTAAAGACCAAAAGATAGAGCTGAATGCTATGGTAGTGGGATTGTCGGATCCTAGGGATGCATCAGATACAAAAACAATGGATCAAAGTATTGTTTAAAGACCAAAAGATGGAGCTGAAGTCTATAACAGTGGAATCATAGGATACTAGGGGGTGGCCTCTTACCCGAAGTCTTCAAATTTCTAAACCATTCTGGATCCAAAGGCAACTGATCTGGACATTGCTCATTTCTCTATGTTTAACTTCCCACTTGTTAGATCCTAGCTTGGGATCCGAGGAGAAGAGCATGTGTGGAGATCGGACCCATAGGATGAGAGCAGGATCTATGAAGGTGTCTTTCCCAACCTAATCTTTATTTACTTTTTTGAATACTTTCTGATCCCAGAAAGCAGGTAACATGATCTGATGAATTTGAAAATCTTGAAAATTTCAAGAAATAGGTCTTGGATCAGAAGATGGTTATGATCTGGAGGAGGCCAGAGGGATTTTAGATCAAAGGAATAGGATCTGAAATCCTCTATGATAGTTCTTTATCGTCCTTTTTATCAGGGGGTGAGCCCCCAAAGGAACCAAGGGCAATGTTGACAAAGCTCACTGTGAATTGCCTCAAAACTGCCCACCAATCCACAGTGCAGATACAGGAGCACAACATACAAACAGGAGATCCAAAACTGATCCACTCATCTTAAAAAAAGAGCAAGAGTTAGTTTCATTTCTGACCAAAAGGAATCACTGCTCAAAAACCATACCACTCAATCTCTCATAAGAAGAAAACTGGACAAAGCTATTTAAAATGGGACAAAGGTCCAAAAATGGGGCAATTTTTAAATAATGCTCTATGAACATAGAACTTGATAGACTAACAGGTTTTTGCAATAGAATGACTTTTATGAAGGGTATGAAGTCTGAAACTCAAATGTCTGTCATAATTTTCTAAGCTCAGACTTCAATAATTTGTCAGAAAACCACAATTTTATGACCAAAACTATGAGGCAAAAAAATTTACATTTTGCGAGATATGTCAACAGGAAAAACAGAGTATATAGAAATGCACAGCCCAAGCCAGCTATAATTGGGAAACAGAAAGTATTAAAGATAACTAACACCTAATTGATGATCCAAACATATTCCATTAATTAGGCATTACAGCAAGATATCTGTTAGACTGGCACAGACCCAGGCAACACACTAAAAATGGACAGGAGGAGTCATGGCTGTCACACTTTTCCACAAAGGGAGCATTATCACAAGGAAACAGATAGAGGCAAAAAGCAATCCCTGAGAATAAAACCACAACAGGGGAAGCCAGCAAACATCAGATGGTATTTCATCAAGTGCACACAAACTTTCAAAGGGAAAGAGAAAAACTAAAATGTTTAAATTTTAAAGACAGTGAAAGGATAAGGAATACATGTTAAAAGGAGAAGAGAACTTTTCAAAGATCAATTTAAAACTAACACAATTATCTTATATAATGCTCGAGGGGTTAGATCAACACATCTCTCATGTAAAGCAGCAAACAAGATGTGAGGTAACAGGACTGGTGCATTATGGGTAAGGGTAAGTTCGAGAGCTTTTAGGTTGCCATGAGTTTTAGCAAAAGGCCAATATAGATCCAAAGATCAGATCTGAACCCATCAGTTGAGAAGAGAATGAAAATGTATGTAATATTGCTTCTCCCACAAACTGGTTTAGGATTTCCTGATTTAAAGGGATGTTTTATGGCAATGCAGATAAGGCTTCTATAACACAAGCAGAAAGTTATAAATCAAAGCAAAAAGGTCTGATGATAAAATGGGGGAGTTCAAGAAATAAAGAAAAAGTAGGAATTTTTTATACAGATATACAACCATAAAGAATACTATATTTGTAAATTAAAAGTATTCTAAGAACTAAGCTGTCATGGGAATGGAGAATGGAGCTTTCTCTAATAGACATGCATGTAAGTTTGGGCATAGCAAATACGCAAGAAAGGTGTGGAATTTACTGGAGAAGTGTTGCATAGGAATAAAGGTATTCACCACAAATAACTATGGAGGGAAAAGTAATAGAGTAGGAGGAGGTCAAAAAGATGTTTGGACTGCAGGTTAGAGAATATTTTCCCTACCAGGGACTGATAGGGTATATGCAGAGAGAAAATGATAGGGAAGTACTAAGTAAAAGATCAGCTCTGGTAACAGTTTTTAGTTGAGTCTAGAAGTGGCTGTTAAAAAAGGGATAACTAGTAAGGAGTATAAAATACTGCATGATAACTATAAGAATAAAACAGAGAAGGTTAAAAAATATTGAAAAGACTAGAAAGGAAATATATAAAGGAGCAATGATAGGAAATCTGTATGACTCCCATGTATGTACAAAAAATAAATAAAAAAATACTGAGGCTTTAGGAGTTTTTTTCTTGGAAGTGTTTGAATAGATATTTTATACCCCAAGCAGACTTAAGTAAAGTTTTCTTCAGATAGCAAATACAAGAGAGTGAAGAAAAAGACAGGTAAATGAAAACATGTTTCATAGGAAATACTAAAATGCTTTTTTTTGGGGGGGGGTTCTTTTCAGTTGGGATATAGGATCTAAACTGCTTATGCCTTACTAACTTAATATTAGTGGCCAAAAAGTAAATCAAAATCTCAAGCAATTGTAATTGGAGTACTGAATACTGTGATGGACATGGAACTGGAGGTGAAATCCTTATAAAAGGAAAAGAGCAAATTTCATAGAAATAAATGGACTTTGTGGGAACCCATGCAAAATAATGCTGAGAAGTAGGGCTGAAAGGAGGCAGAAATTAAGCAATTTAAGTAATACTGAAGTGAATGAAACCTGTCAAAAAGAAAATGCATACTGCAGGTTGATAAACTGCTTTAATGTTTGTTTTCTTTTATATTAATATTCGTGAATTTGTGTTGCCACTTAGACTATGATGATTTAAAAAAGATGTTTAAGAGAGAGGGCAGTTAACACAAATGCTGCTTCCCTTGCAGTAGCAACCTAAATCACTGACTGTTTCTCAAATGAAAGCAGACGTTTCAGCTGCCCTTAATTTATGTTGCAGCTTAAAATTTGATAATATAATACAGACTTTAAAAAAAAACAGAGAATTAAAACAGAAACTACTTCCCCTAGCAGCATAAACCATGATAAAGGATTATTTTTTTTCTCAAATAAAAGGAGAAATTTTAGCTGCTCTTAAGAAATTACGCTTACTAACACTAAAAATAACACTCAATATTATTATGCACTCTTTAATGGGCCTCCTACTGTAAACCCAATTATATCACAAATTAGATCACCTTAACATTACCCATTAAATTTCTATTCAAACACCACTCACCCAGAAGCTCTTTTACCCTGCCATCACTAAGGAACAAGTTTTTTTAGGTGTTGTCAAAGACCAACGACATTTTCTCCATGGGTCTTGTTAACATACCCGAGGTCTTCATAAATAGCAGTAAACGTGCTCTTAATGAACCACTCCTTAAACTGTTTAGTTCCCTAATCCTGGTGCACTGCTGTGGTGATGCTCTCCGACAAGGATGACCTATCTCAGACCCTGGAAATAACAGAGCAATCAACCTTATAAATCTGATATGCAAAGCTATGGAGTATCATACGCATCTCATTAATTATATCAAGTCTCATTAGGCTTGACTCACAAAAATTTGGCTTTGCATGGATCATGCTTGACAAATCAGCTTGTCTTGATCTGGGCAAATGTAAGAAAATTATATACCTTAAATTAAAATCTCATGTGATAACATGGCTAGCCAACTGGTTTGAAAGACAGAACTCACAGTTTATGTGGCTGCTGCCTCTTCAAATAATGTTTAAGTAACAAAGAGAGTCCTCCAGGCATCTATACAGGATACTCTCTTATTTAGCATCTACTTTTCTGATCTCAAAACCAATAACCAGAACCTCAGTTCAACCAAACTTGCAGATAACTGCAATCTGGGTAAGACTGTCAAGACCCCCACTTAAGATAGCTATAGTCTTCATAAAAGTGTTTACCCTAGCTAATACCTGACATATGGATAACGGGCTTAAATAGAATATTAAAAAGTGTAGTATTGTTTCGTTTGGAAAACCAGAATTTTGCCCAACATACTGTATAGATAAAATTTCTTTGCTAACTAAAAATGTAGTCAGGGACCTGGATATTTGGGTTGATAACTTTTGTCTCCATTGATCATAACAAGGGAACTATAGTCAGGAAATCCTTCTATTCAGCACAACTAATGGACAAAGGTATTTTGTCTACATCCAAATGATGTTATTCTCCGATACTCAGCAGTGATTAGATGCATACAGAATACAACACTCCCTTTGGGATGTACCTCACCTGACAAACTCAAAAAGCCTAAGAGATTCCTAACAAAAAAGATTTCTGATCTTAACAGCCTTAGTTAACAGGAGAGGCTGAAAGCCCTATTCCTGTACTCTTATCTTGTAGACTTTTCAGGGGTGACCTGTGCCTTGTTTACTGCAGCATTTAAGATTTAGTGGTTCTACATCTTAGAAAGTCAGAGCAGTTAACACTAGAACCAGAGACCTAAACCTTGAATAACAGATAAAGATGAGATGGTGAGACAGATTCAACACCAGGCACTACCCCCTTTTCTCCAATAAACTTTTTCTAAAGGCTAACCAATTTGATTCAATATCTTTTGTCAAATTAAACCTAGAAGAATTGAAAAATACTTCCAAATTGATCTCTTCCTTTATTAACAAGAAAAGTATTTATTGATGTATCACTTATGACACAGGCAATCATACATTTATACGAATGAAACAAACCATACTGACAATTTTGGTTGCAAACATTATACATCACTAATAATCTATAGTCATTGTCAAACACTACATGGCCTATTCAGTTCCAGCCTTCCCTTAAATCTCATTCCTCCTCCAAAACATTATTCTGCATTACTCCTACAATTCCCATTTTTCTATGTAATTTTCATATACCCTTTTCTAAAGATCCCACTTCCAATTCTGTTATCTCTGTCACTATATTCACTACTTCTAGCATAGTTGGCTTATAGGTTCATAGGAAGTTACTAGGCTAATGGCTCTAGAGCCCTTACAAGCCTAGCCATATTTATCCTGAGTTGCCCTACTTGTCAAGTGGTTAGGTGAGTGAAGTTCACAGAGGTAAGGGCCTACGGTAGTTAAAACAAACCACCTCTAACCTGGAGGGACATGGGAACCACCCCAGGAGTGAATTTGCAGTCACCAATCCATTGATCTAGGTTGTATTTGAAGACTGTCAGGGAGGGGCTATGTTTCATGTGAACTGGAAGCTTGGTCCAGAGAAGTGGCAATCTCTGGAAGATCTATCTCTCCAGCATGACCTGTTCATGTCAGAGGCTAGGTTAAGATGCTTGGAGCAAGTGGCCCTCTTGCAGTTTGATTTATGAATGTATAGCATTTCCATCAAGACCAAGTCAGAGACTGCCCTGTAAGCCAGGCACAGGTTACCCCTTAGCAACCTGTAGTAGGCAGAATACAGTGACAGGAATTTCAGTCTTTCTGAGCAAGACTTGTTTAATGTACCCTGTAATTTCTTGGTGAGAAACATCTGTGGTTTGTCCAATTGTAGGTGTCTGGTGAAGTACATGCAAAAAGGAGCATTGCACTCAATTACCAGTTGGATAAGGCAGAGTATAATGGACGTACAACATCATTAGATCTACATGACATGCCTTTAATTATAAGATATGCCACATAGAAGGATTTCCTTATTACTGTGGATACGTGGTGGTCAAAGTTTAAATTGCTAACAACCTAAGCACACAGATCATGTACCACTGGGTCTACACTTGGGGGGGGGGGCTGTCTATAACGTAATTAGCAGGGATGTCAGCTTTCCCAACAGGAATAATAATGCATTTTTTTGCATTTAGCTTTAATCCATGGATTTGGCACCAGTCAAATGTCTGCATTAAATCTGTCTGCATAATATTAACATCATTGGGGGACTCGATGATTATTCCCAATTTGCAATGGTCAATGAACTTGGTCAGCTTCAGGCCATCCAAGTTTGCCTGGACTTCTGAGAAATAAATTCCAAACAGTAAGGGGCCCCAACACAAAACCCAGTGGTACACCACTGGTGACGGCTCTTTTGCTAGTGGTGAAGTCACCCACTTTGACAGCATGTGTCCTGTCGGTGAGCCAGTTGGGTACCCATCAGGTAATATAGGGGTTAATTCCCAACTGAGAGAGTTTCTCTACAATACCTGAGTGGGGGATTGTGTCAAATGCCTTGGATAGGTCAAGATAGGTGGTATGCACCGTCTTTCCCTCATCCAGGGTCTTGGTGACTTTCTCGAAGAAGTCAACCATGTTTAACAGACACAATCTAACTTTTAATGCATCCAGACTGGGTTAGGACCAGTGTGGAGAGTACCTGTGTCATTAATACGGTCCATAGTGATTTTTTCCATGGACTTGCAGATGAGGCTAGTCAAGCTTGTGGGTATATAATTCCCAGGGTCGGTCAATGGTCTCCCTTTGTGCAGAGGGATCACTGTTGTCCACCAGTTCTCAGGCTGTGGTTAAACAGAGCTCCAAGTGGGTCTGCTAGGTCATTTTAAGTTGTTTAAAAGGCAACCCGGGATGTTATCCGGTCCCACTGATGCCATGCTTTTGGCCTTGGAGACTGTGGAGATGACCTGCTGTTTTGAGATAGTAGACTGAGAAATGATGGCAGGTATACTTTCAGGGATGACTGGAGAAGACAGGGGGGTGAAGTTTTCTACACATCTGTCAGCTAGCAGGTTGGCTATTACCTCTGGTTGAGTACAGGTAGTGCCATCCACAACCAGTTCAGTGCACAGCTGGGTATTCCCTTTCAGATTTCAGATGTAGTTAAAGAATGACTTACGATTATCCTTAGCTAGGGAGGCTATTTTTGATTCATAAATTAGCTATGGAAGATTTGACAAGATCTCTAATTTGCTTGGCTAAACTAGAGTGGGATTTCTTCTCAGCTGAGCTAGTTCCTTCTTGTTCTTGGACATTAGTTTCTTTCTCTTTTTGTATAGCCTATTGATACTAGGGGTCCAGAAGGGTGGCTTGTATTTTTAGCAAGACTTGGTTTTAATCCGGTCAGGTACAGGTGATATTAAACACCTGCGTAAGCGGTTATACAGTGCACTTCTCTGCATAGGAGTCTGTTATCTGCATTCAAGGGGGCTTTGAAACTTCTTATACCATCACTTAGTAGTTCATCTGTCTTAGAAAAATTCTTATACACTGTTGAGCTTGATGGGTATCTGGTCTTATAATTACATCGATCTACACTGACTTATGTTATGATCTCACCAGGGAGGACATCACATGGGGGAGGAGGATGCAATGCTCTCACATGTTAGTACTATATCAAGGATATTCGAGCCTCTTGTGGGTGTGCTGACTAGCTACTTCACAACATTTGGACTGACAAAGTCCAAGAACCTCTGAGCCAGCATGTTTGTGGTTAAGTTTCTAGCTAATTACTAGGCTAGCTTTCTTAATAGGCATTTCTAAGCCTAGCCAATTTCCTTCCCAAAGGTGAGAAGGAATGCTGTGCCTTGTCTGAGTCTATCATCTTAAAATCTGTTCTAGATTTTACTAAAAACTCTACTAGTGCTGATCTATCACTTAGGATCCCCAGTTTTCTTTTTCTTTGCTTATATTCTGATATTAAAATCAGACTCTGATTTCCATTTTCTAGTACTTGCTTTTTTGACAGCCAGCAAATTAAACCCTTACTATATATAGACAATTCCGATTCTGTACTACAGATCCAAAACATTTCCTTAACTGCACCAATTTGCTCACCCAGTTTATCTGACATAGTCATCAGAGAATTTTTAGTCTGCCAACTCATTACACTCCCAAAAAATACATTCCCCATTTACCCCTTTCTTCTCTATCAAACCTGCAATATACTTGAGGGAAAAGTATATGGAGTGTGCGTAAGATATAAAAATATCTATGCAAACACATCTAAGCAAAGATCTTAAATCTTCTAGACTTTGTTGCATATTTGGGAGCAATGCATACATCCTTCCATTTTTTTTCTGTTTCTTCTCAATCGTTTACTAACCTCCTCTGATCAATTCCTATAGTTATCATGCAATATTTTATCTACGCTACTAATTACCCTTTTAACAGCAGCTTCTGTTCTAGATTTTACTAAAAACTCTACTAGTGCTGGTCTTTCACTTAGGATACCCCATTTTCTTTTTCTTTGCTTATATTCTGATATTAATCCTTCATAGGGAAGGCGCACTCTAGCCTTCATTCCAAATGAACACTTGGCTTCTTCCCATTCTATTACCATTCACACAGATTTACTCCTAATACCTTGGTTCTTTTGCCAGTTTTCTCCAGTAAATTCCAGCCTCCTCTTGCCTATTCCTCCATAATCGTTAGTGCAGACATCCCTATCTGCAGAATCTCCATTCCTGTATTGGCTAAGTTTATAGGTTCATAGGTGTTTACTATGCTAATGACCCAAGGGCCTTTTAAAGCCTAGAAATGGATACCAAATCTCAGACAAGTTTTGGTACCCTTGATAAGTGTGAGCAGGAGCTTGGGAGATGAAACATTTAGAAGCATGTGCCTGGGAGATGAAACATTTACAGGCTGCCTGTGTCCATTAGAGACATAGTTGCCAAGCCAGGGATGCATTTCCTGTTCCCCATCCAATTGCCCAAATTACACTTGAACTGGTTAGAGAGGAACTCTGCTTCACATGGATGAAGAGCCTGTTCCAGAGATGGGGTAGTCTCTGGGATGCATACCTGTCTCTCCAGCAGGTCCCATTTATATCACAGGCAAAGTTTAAGTCTTTAGAATGGGTAATTTTGGTGCTGTTTTTGTGGATATGCAGCAGGAGGTCCATCAGAGTGCGGTCTGACAATGCCTTGTATGCCAGGCATAGATACTTCAACAGTCTGTAGGAAACAGAATACAGGGATAGGGCCTTAAGGTGGTCTGCATAAGACATTTTACTTATGCCCTGTATTCATTTAGTGAGGAACCTCTGTGGATATTCCAGTTGTTGGATATGCCTGGTTAGGGACATACCAAAGAGGGCACTGTACTCAGTGATACGTCTGATGAATGCGGCATACAGTGGAACAATGACTTCCTTGGACCTAGATGACATACCTTTGTTTATAAGTTGTGCAACATAGAATGATTTCCTCACTACTGTAGACAAGTGCTGGTCAAAGGCTACATTACTGTCCATTTCTAAGTCCCTGACTACAAGGTCAACTCTAAGGAATGTGTTGTCAATGTGATAGTTACCAGGGGTGAATGACTTCCCGAAGGATATTATGCATCGCTTGGTATTTAGTTTTAGTCCATAGTTCTGACACCAGTTGTCTGTCAGGCCTTCCTAGAGAACATATAGTTGTGTAAAATCTTACCATAACCACAGACATCCTTCTTTTCACTGCTGCAGTATTCATTACCTGATGGATCTCCTGCCAGAAAGCAACCTGACGTCAGCCAGTATACGAAAATGTTATACTACTGAAGGGTAAGCAGTACTTTACACAAAGGCTGCAACTGGGCGTAGGCCATAAAAGTGATGTACTCATGCACCAGCCTCAGAACTGAATGCCCCAGGAGGAATGCCAGTCAGTACTTCCAAGCAAAACAGCAGACCAGGGTGGGAGGAGAGAGGGACAGAAAACTGCAGCTGTGAAGAGGACAAGATCTATGGTTATGTCAAGATTTTACACAACTACTATAAGTCCTTCTATTCAGTTGCTGCAGTATTCATAACCTGAGGGAGAGTGCCAAAGCTCGAGGAAGGGAGGAGGAAGGAACAGAGCAGCTCTGAATAAAACCATGTGAAATGGCTTCAGTAAATCTGACTCTGGATCTGGAGATGCCATCCGGTTTGTAATGTCTGGCAAAGGTATGAATAGAAGACCGGGTGGCTACTTCAAGGATGGTGCTGTTATCTAAGCCCTTGAAGAATGCTTTAGAGGAAGCCACATCTCTGGTAGAATGGGCCTTAACAGGTGAAGAGAGACTCTTTCCTTGGAGCATGTAACAAAGGAAAATAGTCTTAGAAATTAAAGAAGAAACAATCTGCTTGGAAATGGGTAAACCCAGAGCCAAGGGATGAAAGTTCACAAATAGCTGATCAGATTTCCTGATAGAATCTATGTTGTCTACATACACCTAAGGAGTGCAGTACCTTCTCACTGTGGTTTTGAGGAGAAATAAGGTAATTGAATGGACTGGTTAAAAGATAGCTCATTAATCACTTTTGGCATAAAAGAAGCATTTGTTCTCAAGGATACCCTGTCATTATGGAAGACCAAAGGGAGGAGTGAAGCCATAACAGCTTGCAGCTCAGACATATTTTAGCTGAAGTCAAGGCCACTACTAAAATAGCTTTCCAAGAACAATGTTTTAAGGATGCCAAAGATGAAGGCTCAAAAGGGGCCAGAGTCAATTTTTCTAAAATAAAATTAAGGTTCCAAGGAGGAAGAATAGGTTTCCTGGGAGGCCTGATGTGAAGGATCCTTAAGAACTTATTTCACCACAAATCTGGATGCTAGAGGGGGAGAAAGAGGCAGACAATCAGAAACAGATGACATATGTGCCTTGACAGAAGAATAAGTCAAGCCAGCAGACAGCAATTCACATAAAAAATAGAACCAATGTGATTCCTACTGTCAGTGGGTCTTGGTTCTTGGAGACACCAGAGTGAAAATATTTTCCATTTGGAAAAGTAAGAGTATTGTTTTTTCTCACCTCCTGCAAAACCCTGTGCACATCCTTAGAGAATAGGTGTCTGAAAAGAATTAGAATTCCATCATCCACTGTGTCAGCTGCAGATTTAAGTGTGGATGTATCAGGCATCCTTTGTTCTGTGTGAGAAGGTCCACTCTATGAGGTAACTTGTGGTGATGGCCCTTGGCTAATTGCAGGAGGAGGAAGAACCAATGCTATCTTGGCCAAAAGGGAATCACCAGCAAGATTTTTGGTTGGTGCCATCAAATCTTGAACAGGACCTTTGTGATTACAGGAAGGGGAGGGGAATGCATACAGAAACATCCCCTTCCAAGAAAAGGAGTGGGTGTCCATTTTCCAAGCCAAAGGATTTGGAACTCAGACACATTTTGGAAGTTGTCTGTTCAGGGGGAGGCAAATAAATCTATTTGAGGAGTACCCCGTTGGTGGACTATGTCCACAAACACATCCCTGTGAAGCATCCATCTGTGGGATTGAGTCAAGAACCTGCTGAGGGAGTCTGCCACTAGGTTCTGGTTTAAGGGAATGTATACTGCCTAAATAGTCACATGGTATTCAGCAAAAAAATTCCCATACCAGAAGAGCCAACCTGCAAAGGAGACAGGATCTTCTCCTTTACTGCTTGCTCACATACCAGAGGACTGTCATGCTGTCTGTGAACAGTTTGAAATGATGTGGGCTAAGAAGAGGGTGAAATGCTTGTAGTTAGGAGCAATGCTCGCACTTCCCTGATGTTGATGCATTCTGTTTTCAGGGAGGGAGAACAAACTACCTGAACTGTAAATCTGCCCAAGACCGCCCCCCAGCCCACATCTGATGGATCTACGTAAAGTTCTAGGACTAGGGTGAGACAGTGAAGAGGTAAGTCCTGCATTTAGGTTGAATTCACCAGAGCAGTTTCCTCTTTAGACAAGGAATGAGGGGGACGACTTTGTACTCTAGTGGTTGAGAATGGTGGGTCCACACAGATCTGAGGAAACACTGGAATTTCCTCTTATGGAGTCTTGCCATTGGCACTATGGGAATGGCTGAAGCTATAAATCTCAGCACCATGAGGAATTCCCTGGGCATGATGCGAGTCAAAGGGTGAAGGGAGTGAAAGAAGGACCAAAGGTCCTGCACCTTCTAGGTGGAAGTGACACTTTCATTATGTCTGTCTGGATTTGACTACTCAGGAAAATGTGGTCCTATGAAAGGGTGAGGACCGACTTCCTGAAGTTGATGGTAAATCCTAGTTTTCCCAGGAGGGAAATGGTGGGTCTCTAGACTGTGGAGTAGGGTGTGAGGAGTTGGAGGCTGTAACAGCAACTCATCCAGGTATGGAAAAATCTGGATACCCAAATGCCTGCAATGTGCAATCTCTGCAGCCAGGCATTTTGTGGACACCCTCAGAGGTGTAGAAATGCCAAAGGTCAAGGAAGAGAATTGAAAATGTCAGGAACCCACAGAAAAACATAAGAATTTCCTGAACATGGGGTGAATGTGAAGGTAAGCAACTTTTATATCTAGAGATGCCATGTATCTCTGTGGTAGAATAAGAGGGAATAGAGTTTGGAGTGTCAACATTCTGAAGGAAGGGACCTTTAAGAAAGTGTTGAGATGGGATAAATCTAGGATTGGTCCCCAGGGGCCTTCCTTTCCAGGCACCAAGAACATTCTTGAATAAAAGCCTTTCCCTCTTACAGTTTGAGGAACCCTTTGAATAGAGTTATGTTGCCAAAGCTTTGGAAAGTGGGACAGCTGCTGTTGGGAAGGGGGGTGTTGAGGGATGCCCATGGTGGGGTGGAGTGCCAAACCATGAAGTATCCTTTTTTGATTATGGAAAGAACCAGTGTCTTGGGTGATGCTTTCCCAAACATTTTGAGCATTTGGTGAAGGGAAAGAGGTGAAAGACATCTGCAGGGTAGTCACAGACTCCCTACTTTGTCAGGAAAGGACTGTCTTTGTTGTGAGGGCACCTGAGAGCCCCTAGGCTTCTCTTGTCTCTTGCTTCCTCTGAAAGTCTTACTGGAAAAATGCTGAGTGTGGCTGTGGACGAAGCCAGGTTTAGATGGGAAATTCCTATGAAACCTGGGTACAGGAGAAACCAAGATGTTTCAACTCCTTGAGTTCCATTTTTTTTCCTGTAGGGACTTAAAAGAGAGGAGCTGCTGCCAGACCAAATGAGTCTTAATTATCTAATGGTGCTTCCATCAATTTAGATTTAAAGTCATCCTGGACGGGCTGTAACCTAAGCCAGGAAAATCTTCTGAGAATTGAACCAGTAGCAGCTGCCCTGGCACAAGCCTCTGCAGCATCATAGCTGGATTTAATGGAGTGTCTTGCCACTTGAGAGGAAGCTCCCAAGATAGGGCCAAGACTTTTCCTTCAGAATCTGGAAGATCTATCTGAAATGGTGCTTGATGTCTGAGGCAAAAGTTCTAAGGAGTATTTGGTCATGTGTCTGATAATTGATGGCCCTGAAAGCCAAAGTGGCTGAAATATAGGCCTTTTTCCCAGTCTGTCAAGGGTTCTACTCTTTTTGTCTAGTGGAAGAAGGGTGGAAGAAGGAAGCAACCTAGATGGTTTATCTGTAGCTACAGAAATGACTACTGGGTCTTCAGCAGGACACCTAAAGAGGAACATACAATCCTCAGGGACCGTATAGATGCAGTCCAGCTTCTTGGGAGCTGGGGCCTGGGAGTCTGGGGTTTAGGAATCCTTATGAAAGGCATCCAGAAATGCAGGATGCACTGGTGGAACTGCAGAAGGGCTAGGGAGATCAACTTGCAGAAGTTGACAGCATCTTTTTTGGACATCAGAAATTTGGGAGTATCCCACTTAGAATGTTCTTCCATTTTCAGAAGAGTTTCAGCAGATGAAATCTCTTCCATAGGGGAACTGGCACTGACAGACTCCTCCTCAGGGGAAATACATTCCAGAGCAGAGGGAATTTGTGTTGAGCAATCCAAGGATTCCTCTTCTGAGGAATCATTGTCCCTAATCCTTTTCTGAGAAGAAAGGGGTGCAGGCAGAGAAGGCGGCAGCTTAAGTGCCATGAAAACCTGAAAAAAGAAGTTATGTACCTACCATAACGTTCCGTGTTAGTTGTCTTCATCTCGCCTTCTTTCTTGCTTGTTGGGATCAGAGCCGACCCTCGGCTCCAACTCGGCCATCTTCTATAGCTCAAGAGCTGTTTACTGGCTTGAGGCTACCCCTTATCCCATGATGCCTAGTGCTAGCTACCCAGATCTCATTTGCAATAGCTAACCCCAGACATATCAAGAATAATGTTGTGACCAAACTAACAGGTTGGGCATATATGTTATATTCTTTAAGTCAGTAGAGGAAGCAAACCAGAAAAAAACTCAGCTGATGAAATCTAAATTCCTCTCGGTCCAATAGGATAGGGGGATGGAGGGAGGGGGGACGCAAGAAAGAAGGTGAGATGAAAATAACTAACATGGAATGTTATGGTAGGTACATAACTTCTTTATGTTAAGTTGTCTATCTCGCCGTCGTTTCTTGCTTGTTGGGACAGCATCCCTAGCACCTATAATCCTGGGTGGCTCATTGGAACAGACTCTTCAGAACAGTGGAACCAAAGTTAGCTCTATTCTTGGAGGTCATATCTAACTTGTAATGAGAAATAAAGGTATGATGATTTGCCCATGTGGCTGCGGCACAAATAGAGTCCATGGGTAATCTAGATTGGAAGGCTACAGAAGTAGCTAAAGCCCTAGTAGAATGTCCTGGCAGCCAGTTCTTTGTTCTTTAGTTGATAAATGAAGGTGATAATGTGAGACAACCACCTAGACAGGGTCACTTTGGAAATTGGAAAACCTTGTTTACCCTTAGCATAGGAAAGGAAGAGTTGGTCCAACTTCCTTATCTCCTTAGTTCTGTGCAGATAAAAACGCAACTGTCTATGCACATCCAAAAGGTGTAATTTGTATTCTGCCTTGTTGGTGTAGTTAGGGAAGAACACTGGAAGGTCTATGGATTGGTTTAGATTATTTTCTGAACACACCTTAGGAAGGAAGGATGGAATAGCTCTCAGTGCTACCCTATCCTTGTGAAAATTAAGTATGGAGAATGAACGCTTAATGCTTGAAGTTCTGATACACGTTTGGCTGAAGTAATAGCTACCAGAAAAAGTTTTTTCCAAGATAGAAACTTAAGGGAGCATAAAGCCACAGGTTCAAAAGGGGGCATAATCAAGGAGGTTAATACTAAATTAAGGTCCCAAGGAGGAGGGGGATCTCTCATTGGGAGCCTAAGGAGATTAGTCCCCCTAAGAAAGGCTTTACACAGCTTATGAGACACATTTAGATTAGCAAAGCCAATATGATAGAAATGGCTGCTAGTTGAACTCTGATTGTGGCAGAAGTGGACCCAGAGTAAAAAAGCTCAGTTAGGAATTAAGATTTGTGAACTGGGGCTGAAAAGGGATCTATGTTCCTAGCCTCCGCCCAATAATTTTTTATTTATTTATTTTATTTAACATTTGTTGACCAGAAAAGTCTGACTAGGTTCCACAGATCCTGTTTTCAGTGGAGGCCCGGGGAGAAATGCTCCAGAAGCATATCTTTAGAATGTGGGAGGAAACCGGAGTACCTGGAGGAAACCCACGCGAATGTAGGGAGAACATGCAAACTCCACACAGAAGGCACCCCAGCCGAGAATCGAACTGGAGAACCTCTTGCTGTGAGGAGACAGCATTAACTGCTGCACTACTGCGCTGCCCAAAGAGAAACGTTTCCATTTACTAGCATACATTTTTTTAGTAGCTGATTTGTGAGAAGATATAATATCACGCGCAGCTGGGGAAATGCTGGGAAGCCTGGCTAGGGTTGGAATTGGATCAACCAAGCTGTGAGCTGGAGGGATCGATGCAGCTCTCATGACTGATGAATCAGCAGGTCTGGAATAGGATCCAGGAACCAAGGCTGCTCGATAAGATAACAGTGCAGGAATGGAAACCAAATCTGTCGAGGCCAGTAAGGTGCAATGAGGATCATTTTGCACCCCAACAAAGTTGCTTTCTGTATGAGTTTGGGTATAAGAGGAAAGGGCGGGAAGGCATAAAGAAGTCCCTGATGCCAATCATGGACTAGAGCATCTCTGGGAGGATGACTGGGAAGCGGTAAGAAGGGAGAAGTAGTTGCTGCACTTGGTGTTGAAGGGGGTTGCAAACAGATCGCAGCAAGGCTGTCCCCACTTGCAGAAGATGAGATCTGCAACTACCTGATTCAGAGACCACTCGTGAGGCATGAGAATAGCTCTGCTGAGCCTGTCCACTATGACACTGAATTTCCCAGGGATGTGCATTGCAATCAGAAATCATTGGGAGGAGATCGCCCACTGCCAGAATCCAAGTGCTTCTCGACATAGGGGGTAGGACCTGGTTCCGCCCTGCTTGTTGATGTACCACACTACTGACATGTCCATTTGAATTGCAATTGTGAGCTCTGAAGTGCTTGCAACGCTAGAAGCACGGCTCTCATCTCCAAGACGTTTATGTGCAGATGGTACTCGTGAGGTTGCCATGTGGCTTGGACTGTCCTGCCCTGATAATGCCCCCCCACCCCATCAGTGAGGCATCTGTGGTCACGGTGGCAACTGAAGGGGGTTGGATGAATGGTCTGCCCAGAGACACTAGCGGGAAGACCATCCACCAGGAAAGATGTGTTTTGCCAGTCTCTGTAATTATAATCATGTGGGATATGGGGAGTTGTTGAAAGGACCACTGTGTGAATAGAAGCCACTGCAGGATTCTCATGTGAAAGTGGGCTAGAGGTATCAGAATAATAGCTACAGCCATAGAACTCAGAGTTTGAAGGACCAACCGAGCTTGTACCTTTTTGGATTGCATGAGGATATGAACTTGCTGCCGAATTGTGGCCACCCTGTCTGGCGGTAGTCTTGCAGACATACTTCTTGTATCTAAATTTGCTCCTATATAGGTAATAAGAGTGACAGGGCAACAAGGCAGATTTTTTGAAATTTATGGTAATACCTAACTGGGCACAGATTGTGATTGTATAGTCCTTGGCTTGAAGAAGTTGATGTGATGCCTGGTAGTAGCAGTGAGGAGCCAGTCATCTAGATAAGGAAACACCTGGAATCCTTGACATCTCAGGTGAGCTGTGACCACTGTCATACATTTGGTGAACACCCTGAGGGCTGTGGTGAGACCAAAGGGCAGAGCTCTGAACTGATAATGATTGGCTCCCAGCCGGAAGCGAAGGAATCTCCTGGAGTGCCTGTCCATCTTTATGTGGTAGTACGCATCCTGGAGATCTATTGGGCACATCCAATTGTCTTGACCCAAAAAGGGTAGAATGGACTGAAGCGTGACCATCCGAAACTTTGTTCTTTGAACAGACTTGTTTAGTCTGCTGAGATCCAAAATTGGTCTCCAGCCCCCTGTCTTTTTTGGTACCAAAAAGAACCTTGAGTAAGTTCCGGATCCGAGTTGGTCTGCCGGGACTTCCTGGATGACTCTCTTTTTCTAGCAGTCTTGAAAGTTCTGTGACTGCTTGGGCCCTCAGATTGGGTGGAACATCTGGGGGGGGGGTTTGATGATAGGGGAGATTGGAAGAAGGTAACCTCCGTTACGTAGCCTCCGGATATGATTGATTGTACCCATTTGTCTCACGTAATGTTTTGCCAGGCTTTTGGGTACAGTGAAAGTCTTCCCCGACTGCCTCCAGAGGCGGGCAGTCGGGCAACCCCTCAGGGGTGCTGGAAGCGCTTGTCAGAGAATGATTCTCTGCTGCCCTGGTTCTGTGGACCCCCTCTGTCTCAAGGGCAGCGTCTGCTGTTATTTCCTACTCTGCCCCTGGAGGAAAAATCACTACATGCATCTGGCGAGGCTCCCTGGGATTTCCGAAACCACATTTTTCCACTCTTCTGACCTTTGGGATATGGTCTGGAAGGAGTGGAAAAACAGACTCCCACGGCAGAGAGAGTCTTGCCTTCCTGTTCACACCTATTGAGAGTGTCCTTCACCTGTGGTCCAAAGAGAAATGAACTGTCAAAGGGAGTGTTAGTGAATGACGCTCTAAAGGGCTCCGCAAAATTACACAAACGCATCCATGTGTGTCTCCCAAGGGCCACGCCTGTGCCTCTACTCGCACCATCGGCTGCATAAGAAAGCCTCATGGAGGAGTTAACCACTGAATTAAGGGTCGCCAGTTGAGAAGCTACTTTAGCTTGAACTCCTTCAGCTGATGGATCTTGGAGGGCATCTCCAAGCTTTTTTAAGAGATCTCTCTGAAGCCTGGTAAAATGGCATAAGTAATTCAGTGACCTCAGGGAGAAGGTTGCTGAAGCAAACATTCGCTTCCCATATGTCTCCATAGTCCTAGACTCCTTGTTTGGAGGATGGACAGGGAAGAAGTCTCCGCTAATTCCTTTTTAGTGGCCGCTGCTACCACCATGGCATCCACAGGAACACCCTTTGTAAGGAACTGTTTGTCAGGGGGTGCAGTAATAAATTTGCTGGGCCTCCTTGGGGTTGGTTCCACTGTGTCTGGGGCTGACCAAGCCGTTCAAGCCACCACCAACATTAGTGGATCGAAGGGGGGAGACACCCAGGAAGTGGAAGGGTGAGAACCAAATGCATCCAGGAATACGGATTCGTCCTCAGTAGGGGCTAGGGCAGTCCAGTTCCCCCTCTGCCTAAGCATTTCTAGGATGTCCAAAAAGGAAACATCTTCAGAGGGGGATCTCTGGGACCCTTCTGATTCATCCAAATCCGTATCCGAAGTGACAGACTCAGGGGGAGTCAATGCGCTTCCTCTTGCACTTCCTCTTCCGAGGGGCCTCCTCTGAATGATCAGGGGAGGCTTCGGAAGAGGAGGAAATACCCAGTGGGGTGCTCTGGTGCGCTGGTTCCCCATGCTTGGGGTCAGGAGGAGGGGACAGAGGTTGACGCAGGTACTACAGGGGACGGAGCCAGTGGGGTTGAACGTGGTGCTGACTCATGGGCCAGTATACTCCTCATGACATCGAAGGCATCCCTGCCATGATGCAAAGAAGGGTCCGGGCTCTGAAGAAACCGGAATCCTCCTCCGCACCGAGGGGGACAGCTCTGAGGCCGATGTAGGTGCCGAGCTCACCTGCACCGAAGCTCCGAGAGGTAGAACGGGGTCGGACAAGGGTCTGATGCCACTCGCCCCCTCGGAGCCGACGAGGGAGTCTCTGCGTCCAGATCCCTCGATGGAAGCTAGCATCGAAGGGATTGGAGCCGATGACGGAACCAAAGGGGAAATCATTATCAGTGCCGGTGGTTCCACAATTCGAACCCCAACAAACTCCGGCTCCGAGCTCAGAGGAGTCGGAGGAGGAACATCGATTAAAACGGATGGAGCAGACACCTATTGAGGAGGGCTGGATAGCATTTTGGATAGTGCCTGCAATTTCAACAACCTACTGACCACTCTCTCCACGTCGTGGTCTGAGAGTCTAGAAGACTGAGAGGAGTGGAAGGATTTATGACTGCGGTCACTTTGCAATGGGGGAGACCGAGGGGCCGAATGTATCGACTCTAAGGATGGGAACCTCAAGTCTCTTGTGGATCCGAGACGGTTCCGATACTGGTGGAGCCGACTGGGAAGCAGCCTCCTCGGTTCCGGCCGGAGCCGAGGTAGTTGGTAATGCTTGGACCAATGACGGCTCCAAGCTGGGAGCAGACGATTTGGTTGGTTTGGAAGATTTCACTGGCTGAGCCTTGGCTGGTGAATCTTGGGGCTTAAGGAGACTCCTTAGGATCAACTTATTTTTGTGCACCTGCAGAAACCTTGGGCTGAATGCATGCCAGACAGAACAAGAGTCCTGCAGGTGCACTGCACTTACGCAATAGACGCAAGAAGTGTGCTCATCTGTCAGAGACATATTCTGACAGCATGAGTCACACTTCTTGAATCCAGATACTTTGGATTCTTTAGACATCTCTACAGAAAAACAAACAAAAAAAACTTTGGCCCAAACAACAAAAACTATAAAGCCTAATCTATAAACACTAAAAACTACAGTGAAAAGTGTTTTTTTTTAAATAGGAAGCCTCTAACTTAAATGGCTACCTATAAATTAAAGGAGAATAAGCTAAAGGAAAAACAAGAAGGGAAAAACAGGTGGGGGAGTGAGGGGAAGAACTCTCGAACTTAAACGAGTTCTTAGAGAAAATTCAAATACACAAACTACAACACACTAGTTGAGAATATATATAAAGACTAAACTATCAAAAATATACCAGAAAATATCCCCTAAATAGCTAGAAAAGTATTTAAACTAACTTACTACAGCCTGAGCCAGTAAAAACGAACCTCACAGCTGAAGCGGCAAACAAGATCTGGGTAGCTAGCGCTAGGCATCATGGGATAAGGGGTAGCCTCGAGCCAGTAAACAGCTCTCAAGCTATAGAAGATGGCCGAGTCGGAGCCGAGGGTCGGCTCCAATCCCAACAAGCAAGAAATGAAGGTGAGATAGACAACTTAACATCAAAATTTGGGAAAAGGCCTGCCAATCTCTTTAGGCCTCTTTAGTAGGGGAGAAATACTAGTTTTTTTTTCTTGGCAGAAGAAAGAATTTTATGCAATGTTGGGGGACCGGACGAAGGCCTGCATTCAAAAGTCTGACTCAATTTCTTCTCTCACTAGAGTTTGTGGTACCCCCCCAGGGCCTTCCATAATCACAAGCCTAGGTTCCCCTGCAACATCCTGAATGGACATCTGTTCTACCTCCAAAGAAACCAAAAAGACACAATGTTCCGTGCTGTAGCCAAAGTTCACCAGTCCAAAAAGAAAAGACAAATTGCAGAAAAAAGACTGGCAAAACACCGCTACGTAAAATAACAAAGTTTTAATAAAGATAAATCCAACAGTGTGAGCGCTTTCGGGTTCAGCAACCCTTCATCAGACAATTTAAAACACTCCATTGCTTTCTTTTTAAAAACAGTTACAACCAATAAAATCTCAATAAAAAACCCGCCTTTTTTGTAGAGCAGGCTTTAAAGGTATATTCTCATTTAAACCCGGAAACCTATGTGAAGTGAGTGTAACAATCTATTTGGATTCTAAAGTCTCTGTGAGTAGATTAATATCACCTCCTCTCATACCTAACCTTGCATTGGTAATCACCTTAAACAAAAAAGTATGTGTGGGATACTTCTCCACATGTCTATACAACGCATTCTGCTCTACCTTTTTTCTAATACAAGACAGATGCTGTAATATTCTAACCTTCAGCATTTTAGTAGTCATGCCTACATAGTAGGCTGGGCATTGCTCACATACAGCTAGATAGACAACGTGCGTGGTCCTACAGGTGGCCCTAGCTTGAAAATGGTATGCATGTCCAGTGGATGGATGCACAAAGATGGGATCCTTGTGTATGTTCTTACAGGCCTTGCAGAAACCACATGGTAGGGTTCCTGCTTTAGTCATCAGGGGTTTGCTGCCTTGTGTAACCCTCTCTCTGCAAAGCAGGCCCTTCAGATTGGTGTTACGTCTGTACCCAAAGAAAGGAGTTGGTCCAACTAAATTAGTCAACTTCACATCACTCCTTAAGATGTTCCAATTGTTACTAATGATCGCTTGGATATCTGTGATGTTACTACTATAGGTAAAATACATTCTTACCTTATTTGGTCTAGAACGCACACTCAAGGGAGACCCTTGTTCCTCATCTTGTCTCAACCATGGTTTGAACCTACGAGCTCTGCCCAATATACCATGATGGATCTTGGTCTTAACCATGTGATCATCATAGCCCCTACTAATAAAACTGTTTTCTAAACTCTCCACTTCTGTAAAAAACTGTTCATCATCTAAGCACAATCTGGATGTCCTACACAATTGGCCCTGTACTATGTTGGGAAACATGGGCCGTGGATGCATGCTGTCAAATGACAGCATGTGATTGTCAACATTCTTTTCTGTAAAGACTAGAGGAAAAACCTTTCTGATCATATCTGACCCTGGTGTCTAAAAAGTCTATCTGTTCTCCAGAATGTGTCAAGGTGAACCTGAAAAATGAAGTGGTGGAGTGTAAATAATCAAGAAAATCATATAGCAAACCTACACTACCCTGCCAAAACATAAAAACATCATCCACGAAACGTGCATAAGCTCCTATGTGCTTGGCCCAATGCTCATTGTTAAAAATAACTTCACTCTCCCAGTGGTATAGGACCAAATTAGCATAGCTATTGGCACAGGGGGTTCCCATGGTCACCCCCTGTGCCTGCCTGTAAGCCTGTTGTCCTCCAATAAAAACGTTATTCTCCAGTACCAATGAAAGAAGGGTACTGATCAAAGTGATCCTGTGATGATCCTCACCCATATTTAACAAAACCTGTTCAACTGCCTTGATTCCAACATGCCTATGAGAACCACTTTAAGACAGCCCAGTACTTATATACCACCATTTAGTCCTGCCATGACACTGTTTATTAATAGTTGTGAAAGAGATTTGACATGTTATTTTAACAATAATGCACAGAGTAAGTTTTTCAGTCTTACTAAACAGCAGCAGGCAGCTTTACATGGGCTATCTAATAACAATGATATTGTTATCAAGATGGCTGATAAAGGAGGGGCAGTGGTTATCTTGGATAGTGCATGTTACCACTCTAAAATTAATGATTTGTTGGCAGACCATAACACTTATATTCCCATTAATCCCACAACCATTCACAGGATGGTTGAAGAAGTGCATACTGCCCTGAGGAAACTGAATTTTGAAATGCAAATAGACGATGATTTGTTAAAGTTTTTGTTGATTAATAAACCCACTACTCCCATTTTCAAAGCTCTACCTAAGATACATAAATCTTTGGTTGACCCACCCCTTAGACCTATAGTATCAGGTCTGGGGTGGGTCGCTGAGAACATTTCTATATGGTTGGAGCATACGCTAAGACCATATGTTGACAGAATTCATAGTATTCTGAAGGATACTAAAAGCTTTCTACAAATGGTTAGGGCTTTTGAGTTGAAGGGTGTACAAGCTAACATTTTAATGGTCACTATGGACGTACAGAGTCTGTTCACTGTGATAGGTAATTCCTATGGAATCAAGGCAGTTGAACAGGTTTTATTAAATATGGGTGAGGATCATCACAGGATCACTTTGATCAGTACCCTTCTTTCATTGGTACTGGAGAATAACGTTTTTATTGGAGGACAACAGGCTTACAGGCAGGCACAGGGGGTGGCCATGGGAACCCCCTGTGCCAATAGCTATGCTAATTTGGTCCTATACCACTGGGAGAGTGAAGTTATTTTTAACAATGAGCATTGGGCCAAGCACATAGGAGCTTATGCACGTTTCGTGGATGATGTTTTTATGTTTTGGCAGGGTAGTGTAGGTTTGCCATATGATTTTCTTGATTATTTACACTCCACCACTTCATTTTTCAGGTTCACCTTGACCCATTCTGGAGAACAGATAGACTTTTTAGACACCAGGGTCAGATATGATCAGAAAGGTTTTTCCTCTAGTCTTTACAGAAAAGAATGTTGGACTAATCACATGCTGTCATTTGACAGCATGCATCCACGCCCCATGTTTCCCAACATAGTACAGGGCCAATTTTTAAGGACATCCAGATTGTGCTTAGATGATGAACAGTTTTTTACAGCAGTGGAGAGTTTAGAAAACAGTTTTATTAGTAGGGGCTATGATGATCACATGGTTAAGACCAAGATCCATCATAGTATATTGGGCAGAGCTCGTAGGTTCAAACCATGGTTGAGACAAGATGAGGAACAAGGGTCTCCCTTGAGTGTGCGTTCTAGACCAAATAAGGTAAGAATGTATTTTACCTATAGTAGTAACATCACAGATATCCAAGCGATCATTAGTAACAATTGGAACATCTTAAGGAGTGATGTGAAGTTGACTAATTTAGTTGGACCAACTCCTTTCTTTGGGTACAGACGTAACACCAATCTGAAGGACCTGCTTTGCAGAGAGAGGGTTACACAAGGCAGCAAACCCCTGATGACTAAAGCAGGAACCCTACCATGTGGTTTCTGCAAGGCCTGTACGAACATACACAAGGATCCCATCTTTGTGCATCCATCCACTGGACATGCATACCATTTTCAAGCTAGGGCCACCTGTAGGACCACGCACGTTGTCTATCTAGCTGTATGTGAGCAATGCCCAGCCTACTATGTAGGCATGACTACTAACATGCTGAAGGTTAGAATATTACAGCATCTGTCTTGCATTAGAAACAAGGTAGAGCAGAATGCGTTGTATAGACATGTGGAGAAGTATCCCACACATACTTTTTTGTTTAAGGTGATTACCAATGCAAGGTTAGGTATGAGAGGAGGTGATATTAATCTACTCACAGAGACTTTAGAATCCAAATGGATTGTTACACTCACTTCACATAGGTTTCCGGGTTTAAATGAGAATATACCTTTAAAGCCTGCTCTACAAAAAAGGCGGGTTTTTTATTGAGATTTTATTGGTTGTAACTGTTTTTAAAAAGAAAGCAATGGAGTGTTTTAAATTGTCTGATGAAGGGTTGCTGAACCCGAAAGCGCTCACACTGTTGGATTTATCTTTATTAAAACTTTGTTATTTTACGTAGCGGTGTTTTGCCAGTCTTTTTTCTGCAATCTACCTCCAAAGAAGTGCACACAGCCAAAGTCAAGGTGGCCTCAGAACTGGGCTTAGCCTGTGAATCCATGCTGAAGTTGGTCATGCCTCTGGGTTGACTAAAAATCACAGGAGACAAGTCTGACAGTAGAAGTACAGTGGAAGCCACAGGCCTAGGTTTCTTGGCCTTGTGCTTCACTGGCTCAGTATTGGGCCCTGAGGTACCTTCCATACCCTTGGATAACAACTTGAGCCATTTGTTCTCTAGATAGCAAGAGAAGAGAGCCTGCTTCTATGGGTCTTGGGTACGAAAGACTGGCTAATGCTACAAGATTTATGGTTGTGGCTAGGCCCTAAGCAAAAGCAAAACTGTAGATGAGTGTCCTTATGTGGAATGTGTCTTCCACACTGGCACTTGCCCTTCATGGATGACATAACCAAAATAGCAGTAGAGAGAAACTTTTCCCCAATGAGGCACTTATCTGAAAAACCTAAGTCACAATCACTAAAACGATCAGACAGACATCAGAATGGAGTTTTGACTGGTGGCAAAAACAGTCCTGAGGATGGTATGTGCGAACGTCGCATTTATGGCCTATGTCTGACTGCAGCTTACATGCAACATACTGCTTACTCTTCAGAAGTATAAGACTTGTGTATACTGTCAGACATCAGGCCAACTTCAGGTGGGAGATCCCTCAGGTTATGAAAAATGCAGCAAGTGAATAGGAGGGCATCATTTGTGTCAATGAGAGATTCAATGACAGCTAATTTGCAAACATCTGCAAATTTAGGCAGCCAGAGACCACTGACATCGGCCTTGACTTCAAAGAAGTGAATGCCAAAATGGAGTGGTCCAAGGACCAATCCCTGAGGGACTCCACTTGTGACTGGTATCTTTGTAGAGGTGGACTCCCCATTCTAACTTCCTGGGTCCTGTCTGTGAGCCAGTTGGCTATCCACTGGGTGACATATGGGTTTGTACTGAAACTCGAGTTTGTCAACAATGCCAGTCAGGTATTGAGTCAAATGCCTTGGACAGGCAAAGGTAAGGAGTGTGAACCATTTTGCCCTCATCCATTGCTTTGGTGACCCTCTCAAAGAAATCTATGAGGTTGAGTAGGCATGATCTGCCCTTCACAAAACCAAACTGGGTGGGTCCACTGTCTGGAGGTTTACTATATCATTATTGATTAGTCCCATAACTCTTGCCATGGTTTTGCATACAAGACTAGTGAGCCTTATGGGTCTGTAGTTTCCAGGGTTTGTATATGGCCCACTTTTGTGCAGAGAGGTGACTGTTGCTGTTCTCCATTCATGAAGCACAAAGCCTGTTTGGAGGCTAACGTTAAGTACCAGTCCCAGAGGGCCCAATAGGTCATGTTTCATGCTATTTAGAAGGCATCCTTGGATGTCTGGGCCCACTGATGGTGTTTTTAACCCGAGAGAGAGCATTAAGGACCTGTTTTCTAGTTATAGCAGGAGGAGTTAAATTTTATGGTATTTCCTGAGGGAAGGTTAAGGGGGAGAGGGGGCTTACAGTTGGAGTGGAATTTGTCAGCCAGTAGGTTTGCTACACCTCCTGGCTCAGTATAGGTGGGCTCCACTGACAATGAGGTCTGCACACAATTGTGTATTGCCTTTGAGGCTGTGGACATAACTAAAAAATGCCTTGTTGTTGTCCATGGCCTGGGAGGCCAAATTTTCCTCAAGTTTGGGTTTGGTAGACTATTTGTCCTCTGAACTGTTTCTTTAGTTTGATGAGAGTGCTTTTATCCTGTTGGGTGCTGCACCTTCTAATTTCTGCCATGATTTTCTTACTTCTGTTTTACAGCCTACTGATTTTGTGATTCTACCAGGGTTGCTTGTTTTTTTTACTTAGTTCTGTACTTCTTTCCGGTGGGTACAGCTGCCTCTATATGCAGCCATTAACATGCTTGTATAAGGTTTCTGTGAACAGTTCTGCATAAACATCAGTGTTCTAAGGGTTTATGGGGCTTGAAATTTTCACAGGTTATCACGTAACAGCAGGAAGTTAGCCTAAATATTCCAGAGTTAGCTGGTGGTCCAGGTTTTATTTTTACTTCAAAAGAGAACATTTTGTGGTCTGACCTTACCAGGGAAGACATTATACTAGGGGGTGTGCAGCACTCTCCCATATTAGTGAGGACCAGATACAGTATGGTTGCACCCCTGGTTGGTGTACTGACAGTCTTGTCCAGGGAGGGTGTGTTTGCAAAATCCAGGAATCTCTGAGACTGTATGTTTGGTACCATATAGGATTCTGTGTTAATAGTGCAGCAATTAAAGAAACCCATAAATATGGTATTGGGGTAGATGGTGAGTGTTTCCAATAAGTATAAATGCATGGTATAGGTTTTCCTGGGTTATAGAGGTAGACCTATAGCTTGCAAGGAAGTGGTATTGGATTTTGCCTATGGTGATTTGAACATGGAGTAGTTCAAGTACATTGTCCTGTTTGACCAGCCTTGAGGTATATTTATTGTTGATGTAAATCAAGATACCACCACCTTTACTCCCTTGTGTAGTAGCTGGTCTAAATGTGTAGAAGGCATTATACCTTTGCACTGTTGGTGTGCACTCTGCAGCTTTAAACCACATCTCAGTGACTGCACAGACATCAGCATTTTCTAGGGTGAAGAGAGCTTCTAGGGAGTGGAGTTTTTTGTTAAGACTCCTAGCATTAAACAGTAATACCTTTAGATATTTTTGGTTTTGATTATCTATGTCGGAAGTACTTTCAGTTTGGGATTGCCTAAAAGCACTATGGGAGAAGACCATGTTTTAGCTAATATTTGAAAGCCTAGAGGGGAGAGAGATGCAGACCTTCCCTGACAAAGCAGCGTGGTCCATTGACCATCTCCTTCCACTCTGACAAATACCGCACTCCCTTACGATGACACCAGAAACTAAACCAATTATTAAAGTCTGTCATCTTTTGTTCATATTGTGGCATCATCCTTGGAGAAGGTAAAATGCTGCTCAGTGCTAGGCTCACACCAGCCTAGGACACACATTCTGAGCAATCCATGATGTCTCTCTTCAAATAGTCTAAGGGAGCCTGTCTCAGGTCATTTACACCCACAAGGACTATGACCGAGTTATACTGGTACTTGTGGTCCAATGATCTGAGAGCGTGCTTAATGTGGCAGCTGATAAGCAACTGTCCATGACCTTCACCTTACTCAGCCTAGTGAGAGGAACATCGGTGTATCTCACGATGGAGTCTTCAATGACCAGAATGTTGGATTGTGTTGTGGCTTGCCTTATGGGCTTAGAAGTAGAGGCGCCATGAGATGGTTCTGTGTGTGTTGATGTGGATGTTGTTTTGAAAAAGTACATTTAGAGCTGCTGAAGGTATTTACGTGTACTTCATCTAGGAGATCTGAGGCTTAGGAAGGTTACACTTAAGTTCTTTGCAAACTCTGTAGGCAGATCCTGGAACTCACTTCCAGCTGACATTACTTTACTCTCCTCCCTAGGTCAATTTAAAACTTGACTCAATCATCTAGCACTAAACTGGCTATGTCATTGCATCAAGCCTGGCTAACTCTCTTCTAGATTGTGTGTAAAATCTATTAGCTACTGTTTAATTTACCCCTGGGTTTCACCAGGGTTTAACTCTAACCTTATTGTTTGCTTATGTACACGCTGTCAAAATTATAATTGTAACATGTTTTTAATGTTTCTGTTTACCTTGGAGCTTTTCTCCCCGGGTCTACGCTGAAAATGGACATGCATCCAGTCGGACTATCCCGGTCAACAAATGTAAAATAAATAATAAAAATAAAGTAACAGCATATGTGGGTCTATACGTCTGCTTTGAATTGTGTGTGATGTGTACAACATGTGTACTACTGACAACCTTATTGACATTAGCAGTACTTTTATGTGACAGCATTGCCTCCAGTCATTGTGTAAATACATCTCTCACATACCATAGCAATTAGCTGGTTGTCAGTAAACATGAGGCGATTTCTACATTGCCTCAGGATGCGCATATCCAGTAAGTTGGTAACGGAGATAGTGGGAAAGTTCATATCCAAGGCACCAGGCCCTCTTTTATTAATACAGTTGGGAGTGAGAATAGAAAGCAATGTCAGGAGTATCTGGTTTGCAACAGTGCTTGTCACTGCAAACTAGTTGTGCTGTGTGCAAACTAGGTATTGATGAACTTTCAATCGTGCTTTTACAGGAGAAAATGTCCGTCTCTATACAGAGCACTGCCAAACACTTGAGGGGAGACTAACAAGTCTGAAGTATTTAGACAGATATTCTAAAATTAAAAACAAATGAAACAGTACTTACTGAAAACAAAGAATTTGCTTGTCAATGATGAAAAGAGGGGAGTCACTTGAATGGCCACTACCTAGCTACTACTAGTGCTGGTATCCACAGTTTCAGGTTTAGTCTGCTGGGAGACCATGTTCCTTCTCTCACCAGATGCAAAACATTAGCACCAATCCTAAGATGAGAAGCAGGCCACAGCCTGTTTGGTGATCCACAGTCTTGTCCCAGATGATGCAAGGGTTTCTATGCTGCTTGTAACCTTTTCCTGGTAGATGCCTTGAATAGCAATCAGACTAATCAGGAACGTGAACCACAGATACTCTCACTTCTCAACCAGAAACAGTCAGGAATCAATGCACTCTGGTCCATCTCTCACCAGGAGGAGAATATAAATACAAATTCCAAGCTATTAGGGCTGTCCGTTGATCAACAGTCTCCAGGAAATAATGTCCCTGTACTCCTCCTCTCACCAGAAGAAAACAGAAGCACTAATCTCAAGATGACTACTGAGAGGCAAAATGTGGGGGTCTTGCAATAGATGTAAATTTTAAAGCTAAGATGGAAAAACATGGGTTAATATCCTAAGCACTGCAGTGGGCACTAAGCAGTTAGATATGAAAGAGGGGGTAACAAGCTTTAGCTGTCTCAGTGGACAGCCACTAACTTTAAAAGAGCAAGCCAGATTGAAAGGAAGTGGGCACTTTGTATTCTGGTTCTATGGAATACAGTGGGATGGCAAATAAAATAGTACTAAGTTCTTTCTGCTACTTTATAAATACAGTATTCTGTATGTTATTGTTATTCTCCTTAAGGATCTGCATCCAAAATCCCAGTCTCTCCCCGTTTCGAGACCTTCCCCCTGTTTCATCATCACCACCACCTCTTTCCACTTTGAATTATACCTTTCTGATTGTGCTATGTACAGGAGCCTTAACTGTGTAGCTCTGAAATCCCACTTCAAATCAGGTAATTCCAAACCACCTAGCTCTATTGGAAGGATCAACTCATCCCACTCCTCTGGTTGACAAAAGTATGCATGATGTGTTTATAAAACTAAAGGGACTAAAAACATTTTCACTGCTTGCATCTTGCTATCCATAGCCATAAAACAGACCTTCCAATTTCTCAGTTTTGTATCATCTTTTGTTTAGACTCTTCCCATATATCGTTAGCTGCCACAACACAATCCTTTTTAAACCATACTCCTAAGTACTTTGTTTTACCATGTTCCCATAAATACGAGTATTGCTGAGCCAATTCAAGTGGTTACATAGTTTACAGCTATTGTCTTTGTTTTATCTTCATTAATTTTGCATCCCAAAAAGACTTGAAACTATCTCAGCATGTCCCACAACACTGAAATGTCTTTTACTGGTTTTATCAGGTACAAAATAATATCTGCAAATACAGCCAACTTTTCTTGATCATATCCTTAAATTTCTGAGTTCCTTATTTTATTTGCCAGTGGATCTACCTAAAAAGTAAATAAATAGGAAACAAGACACCTCTACCTGGTTCCTCTGCTCAGACCTTGTCAGAGAGGACTTGCACTTTAATTTTCATCCCCAATCCCTCATATATCCCCCTAATCAACTTTAATAACTATTACTGCCCTACTCATAAAATCCCACTTTACTCTGTCAAATGCTTACTCTGCATCAAGACCCAACAACAGTGGTATTTTCTTACATTCTGTTTCTCTCAGGTTCATTATTCTATTAATGTTGTCAAATGTTTGCCTCGCCTACAAAAAACCACACTGATCTATATCTATCAATTTTGGCATCACCTTTGCCATTCTTTTAGCCATTATAGACAAACAGTTTAAAACCATGGTTTAGAATCAATGCTATGAAGCTAGATCTGATGGGTCTTTACTATCTAATTATTACAGCCACCACAACATTCTTCTAGGTGCTGCTCCTCCTTTTAAAATGCTATTAAACAGAACCTTCCAGAAGCCGGATCTGATGGGTCTTTACCATCTTTAGATATTACAGCCACCACATTTTTCTTCCAGGAGATTGTTGCTTCTCCTCCTTTTAAAATACTGTAAAAACTTTCCAGATCTTTATAATTTTCCCTCCTAGCTTCCAAACTCAGGAATACCATCTATTCCTGGAGACTTTCCTGTAGATTTTTTATACATCACCATTTTATCTCATCTCCTCCTATCCTAACTCTTAGTAATTGAGTGTCATCTATCTCTAACTTTGGCGTATTTCATTTTTTGATAAACATTTCCATTTCTTTTTTCTTAATTTTCATGTTTTTCTGCTTTATGCAGATTTTCATACAATTTCTGAAATATGTCTAACACCTCCACAGGATCTCTTATTTTCCTTGTTATGGGCTCCCTAAGCTTGGCAACAACCCTTTCTACTTTCTGCTGCCGGAGCCATTCTGCTAAAAGCTTTTGAGCTCTGGAGTTATTAAAAAAAACTGTTTAACAGCAGTCTTTCTGAACTCATGCATATTAAGGAACACCCTTATTTATTTTTTCTTTAGCACTCTGCAATTGCACTCTTGTTCTGAGAGACTCTCCCTATTCAGTAATACTTTAACCTTTATCAATCCCTCTAAATTCCGGTTACTACTTAAATCATACCTCTTTTTATTTTATCTCAACCCTATTTTTAAACTCCACTTTAATTTTATCCCACCCCCTACCTATATTTTCAGAATAAATTTCTATCTACCCTAATAACTCCCAAATAAGTTCCACTACCCATTCCTTAAACTCCTCTCTATTTAACAGGTGGGGAAATGCCAGTGTCTCACTTTTATTTTAGTTATTATTGGCGTGTGATCTGAAATACTTACTGGATGCATATCAACACTTTCAATCAAATGCACATGCTCCTATAAAATATAATTTCTGTCTGGCCTAGCCAAGTTTTCGTACCTTGGGGAATAATATGTAAATTTTCTCCGAACTTCTACTACTGAATTCATATCTTCCATACCAAGTATTTTCATAAATTTCTTCAAAAATCTACCCTCTTTTGTTGTATTTTCCCTTCTAGGCTCCCAGATATACCTTCACTCTTGCAAATCAAATTCCAGTAACCACCTATAAGTAATATTCCCTGCTGAAAGTTAATTATTTCTCCCAGAATTTTCTTAAGTTCCACTACAGCAGGTTTAGGTGGAATATATAAATACATGCCAGTGTAATCCTCCTCCCTTGCTAGTAGACCCTTAGTACTACAAATCTACCACTGCCTTTTTCCCCCTCTTCTATCAGTATTGGAGCTCTTCTTGCAATTAATACAAGTACTCCCCTTTTCCTTTGCCCCAAATATCCTGCTGAATAACCATCATGAAATTCTTTATCAAATTAACACATTCAGTTCTTTCCAAATGTGGTTCCTGTAGCATAGATATTTGCATGCTGCATTTTGTTTAATATAGTTCACTACTCTGTTTTTTTGCATCTGTGAGGCCTTCACATTTAAAGATAACATGGAAAGTGTTGTCATCATGACAAATTATTCCCATCCATTATGTATAATTTTTTTTTTTTAATGTCTAGTTTCAGTGTTTGTGTTACATGCATACACTAATTTTTGGCAGGGTAATCTTTTATACAGTTTCTTGTCATAGCCATTTGAGCCTTTGTCACACCTTACAAGACTTTTTATTTTAATGTAAATGCTCAAACAAAAAAACACCACCAGAACACCCTAGACCCCCATTAACTTAATACAAACACACAAAACTATAGACTTCTCCCTTTTTGAAAAGGAAGTAATGCCTGAGGGTGGGGACTGAGAAAGTGTACATGGCTATTAGCCTAAAATAACATTGAAACTCCTGTTAATCCTCTGCATGCTCCTCCACTACAGTGGATGCCTTGTAGTACACCTTGCTGCAAGACGTCAAAGCTACCATTTATCTTTCTGTACATTACAATACAATGTGTGTGTGGCTCTGCAAATTTATAGTAAATTTTACAGTAATCATTAGTATTAAAAAAGTGCACACTGACTGAACAGCCCAGCCAGAATGCCCACTGCAAATCCAACACAGCCAAACAGAAACTAGTCCAGTTACTCAATATTTTAGCACTGTGAACAACCATGATTCAGTAGTGTTTAAACAAAAATTCGAAAGGAATAAATGCACGCCTGGCATCATCTTTCATCTACATATAGTAATTAGCATCACTGATTAATTACACAGGAACAGGAAGCCCATTTTTTCTCCACATTTTCACTCTGCCATAAAATATCTCATGCTGAAGTATACCAGCAGACTGTCACTCAGTACTGTTCCCATTACCTTTTAAAACAAAAACAAACTAGAGCAATACTTACTAATTCTCTTTGCTACATTTCTTTCTCACTGCCACTGTCTTTGTCCAAAACTGTCCAATAAAAACTGCTGTATGGTGAAAACCACATACCAGTAATAGGAAAATAGGAAGACATTCATGATGTACCCACACCCAGTCGTGGATTATTGCTAAATGAAACTATATAGTGCTAGTGCAATGGCAAGGATTACAAAATGCTCCCTGCAGTCGAGTGATGTTAAAGACATGCAGGTAGGTGCGTGCGTGAATGGACGTGCCCTCTTTGAAGGTTGGCAACTCGGCACCATAAAAATCCACCGCCAATCATGAGCGGACTGGAGTTCCACTGTGGCGACCCCTAACCGGGAAAAGCCGAAAGACGTTACTATCAAAGCTAAAAACTACCTTCTGAAATACTAAGAAGGCTTTCTATTATGACTGACAGATGCTCTCAAAGGCAAAAGCTGGCAAAGCCCACAAATACGTTTTCAAACAGATTTATACATACACACACATACGTGTATACGAAATCACAAAATCTGAAAGATGAATCAAAAAATTAAGCCGAAACTAGCAGAAACAGATATGCAAGTGGGATCAAGAAAGTTTAAAAAGGGAAAAAGCTTGTTTTTGAGCAATTCTTAGCTTGGGTATAACCTCAATTAAAATTCAAAGTTTGCGATTTGAACTGAACAGACTAGAAAGTGACCAGCATTAATACCATTTGACATAATTTTGAGAATTACCAAGAACTTTTACGGACCAAGTAGCAACTGCATTTAGTCAGTAAAAATACCACATTGGGTCTCCCAGAAAACAGGCTTTCCCTAAAAAAATTAAGTCACCAGAAGTAAATAAAGGCAGCTGCATATTGCACTACTCTGAAGAATGTAGTAGTACTGAAACAGACTGAAGGTATCTGTTAAAGTAAAAACACAGGGTAAGAAAGCTTATAAAGTGGAAATGTATGTAACAGACAGTTAAAGGTGACTTTGTATTTAAATCACTCATCTGTATGTATCATGCCACAATTTTTTAACTAATACAAAGAAAAATCAAAAATAAAATACACCTCAACAGGGTTTATTACAAAATAAGAGTTACACTGCAGACAGTGAAATTTTCATACGCAGTGATTTTTAAGTTATAAAATACAACTTAATGGAATTTACAGTAATGCAGTATTATATACAATCTTATTTCTATAAAAATCTTTATGTACAGTACTGTACATATCTCAAATACATATTTTAAACAGCATTGCTCTAATTTCAACATTTGTCTCCAAGAGACATGTTAAAATACCAACGAAGAAAGTGCAATTTTTTTAAGCCTTCTAACCTCATTTTTTTACACAAAAGGAAACTGTACCACATAAGTTGAACAAACGTTTGTTTTACTTAAGTATTCTGCAGCAAGGGAAAATTGTAGAAAAACAAAAACAGGTCCTTTTTTCCACACTGGAAAGGTATGTGACAGAAAACTTTCCTCTTGGAATATTTTACACAATAATTTTTTTTTTCTGAACAGTTACACTCCTTTAATCTGCCCAATTAATTTTGGAAAATAGAGCTCTGAAATATTTTATGTACAGGGTTGATTAGCTTTTTCAAAGCATATTATGCATTTTATAATATTTACATTATTTTGGACACTTTCAACAATTTAAACCACCAAGCCATTATCAACATGTCATACAGCAAATGAAACAAATACCTCCAGTTTCTCTACAAAAAAAAAAAAAAAAATGGTGTCTACATATCAAGAAACTGTATACAAAAAATTTAACGTATGGCTTTCAAATTAAGCAATGAATTTTTTTTCTGGATCCATATTATACATAAACATTCACGGAGTTCAATGTCTTTATATGCTTTGTCTATGTTGTTTTAGGAAAAGTGATTTTAACTGAAGAACTTTCATGTAAGAATAAAACAATATATACAATCTGTGTAACTTGTAATAAATATACATAGTTCAAAGTGTAAGAGTATTCCTTTAAGGAACAGATAAGACAAACTTCATTATGCTCATCGCTGCAATTTTCAGTCTGTTAAAACCTTTCACAAATTTGTTTTGTTTTTAATCTATGTGAGGAAAACAATTCAAGTTCCATATGAAATGAATCACTGTAGACTGCATAATGTCAAATTACATTTTTCAATGTAAGTACAGACGAAAACTCGGCACTGTTACTGTGAGGATGAGCTCTGGTTTGTAGATTTCACTTCTGTCAATTTTTCTCCCATCTTCTGTCTTTCCAATTTGAAATCTTTTCCTTTTTCTTTACTTTTGCTTCTAGGGTCACCATCATGACCTCTGTTGCTTTCTTTTTCTCTCTCTCTCATCCGTTCCCTCTCTCTGTCTCTGCCTTTGTCTCGTTTTCTATGTAACTCTCTGTCAGGCTCACGCTCTCTCTCTCTCACAAACTCACGATATTTTTCTCTTCCAGAATCGTAATCTCTATCTTGTACAGAGTCACGATCTTTCTCTCTTAAACACTCACGTTCTCTCTCCTTGGCAGCATCACGATCCCTTTCTTTTGTAGGGTTGCGATCTCTTTCCTTTCCCAAATCTCGATCCACTTCCTTTACAGAATCATACTCTCTATCCCTTGCAGTGTCCCGATCCCTTTCTTTTGGAGGCTCACGATCTTTTTCCTTCACTGAACCACGATCTTTCTCTCTCCCAAATTCACGATCTCGTTCCCTTGCAAATTCTCGCTCCCGTTCCACTGTAGTATCAAAATCCCTCTCCCTTGCAACATCATGTTCTCTTTCTTTTATTGAATCTCTCTCTCTGTCCCTTGTAAAATCACGATCCTTATCAGAATCACGGTCTCTCTCAGAATCACGCTCTCTCTCTCTCCTGCTCTTGACTCTGCTACGTTCCCAGTCTCTCTCTCTCTCTCGGATTCTGCCCCGATTTGAGCCTCTTTCATGAAATTTATCCCTGCTTCTTTCCCAGTCCTTTTCTCGATCTCTATTCCAGCTTCTGTCACGACCCCTCTCCCAAGATTTTCTGTGTTCTTGACCTCTCCTCCTACTGTTTGACCCTCTAATTTGACGGCTCTCAAGATGCAGGTGTTCTCCATGACCATCATGCTCCTTATCAGCCTCATATCTTCCTCTTTGTCTTTCTTCATAAGGCAAACTCTTATTTTCCACATTTCCAGGATCTCTAGCCTTCAGTTTTGACCAATGATCTGACTCAGAACTCTGTCCTGGAACTTGCTTAGCAAATTCTGCTTCACCTTCATTCCAAGCATCATGTTGAGGAGACTGACTATAAGGATCATGAAAAGGTCTGGGAGAAGGCCTCATGCCCTGAGGAGGTGGGGCTTGTGGAGGTGGCTGCCCCTGAAATTGAAAGTGAGGTGGTGAAGGTCTAGTATTATAAATCTGAGGAGATACAGAACCTCTTGCAACTCCTTGCTGTGTTGAAGGATGACCTCTTTGTCCTTCAAACTGAGCTGGAGTTTGTCCTCTTGCTGTTCCATAATGAAATCCAGGTCCTCGTGGACCCCCTACTTGAGAAGGTGGGGGTGGTCTTCTACCTATCTGACCTGGTGGATGTCCCCTCTGGCCTCCAAAATGGAAGGGTGGAGGTCCTCTGTTTCCTAAAAACTGAGGTGGTGGATTTCCTGTAGAATCATACTGCATATGGCTACCAGTACTGTTATACTGGGAATTAATATTCTGGAATGGTGGCAGTGGTGGTGGTGGTCTGCTATGGTTTTCAAACTGAGAAGGTGACATTCCTCTTTGTCCCATAAAATGAGATGGTGGAGGTCCTCTGTTTTCTCCAAACTGATTTGGTGGAAGTGGTGGTGGTGGTGGAGGAGGACCTTGATGTAAAGGAAAATTTGGAGGATTAGAGCCTTGTGGTCCCACAAATCTGACTGGTGGGCCACCTCTTTGTCCTTCAGAGAGAGGTGGTGGAGCACGTTCCCCTATAAATTGTGGAGGAGGTCCTCCATGTCCTTCAAAACCAGATGGAGAAGGTCCTCTTGGCCCAACAAAAAAAGGTGGAGGAGGTTCCATTTGCCCAGCAAATATTGGAGGTGGCCCTGCCTGCCCTGGCAACTGTAGTGGTGGTAGTGGTGGTGGTGGTACTCTCTGTCCTTCTACCAGTGGGACAGGTGAGTTTCTTTGTTCAGAAATTTGGGGGGATAAATGTCTTTGATCTTCTAAAACAAAAGTAGATTTTCTATCAGTTTCTAAATGTGGAGACATATTTGAAGGTTGGAATACTGGACCTGAATTTGAATACTGGTCTTTTGCAGCTGAAGAATGAAACTCGTGTGTCTTATCAGACCACAGCTTATGTGAACTTGTTTCATCAGGAGGGGAGATAGCAGTATGAGGGGGTGTTGGTAGCAATACTTTACGCACTGGCCGGTTTTCACTAACCAAGTCTTCGTTATTTACTGCAGGACCAGCTTTAGGGACAGACCGATTAACAAGTTCAAGAGTGTTTTTATCTCTGGGATCTTTTTCAGTCATTTTGCTTAAATCATCTTGCTGTGAATTATCTTTACTCAGAGATGCAGAAACAGATTGTTTTTCTTCATTAGGAAACGGTGGAATCATTGGTTTCTGAGGAATTCCAGACTTAGTCCTATCTGCAGATTTTTCTTCTACTGGGTCAACAGAACTTTGGTTGGTTTCTAAAAGTAGATCTTTTACTGCACTTTTCGCACTTGCTTCTCTGCTTTGTCTTGGGTCTCTGTTCTGGTTTATCTGTGCTACCTGAGAAGAAGAAAAAAAATCCTTTTCATCTGGTTCACTATCTGGTAAGAAGAGCTCCAATTTTGACATTGATTTTGGAGGTGGAGACATTAAAGCTTCAGAGACTGAAAAATGAGCCATGGAAATTCCAACAGCAGCTCTTTGCTGTCTTAGAGCTTCTTCTTGTTCTTCAAGTTGCCTTTTTTGTTCTTCTATTTGCTTATTCAACTCTTCTAACATTTTCTGATGTTCTATTAATGATGATGAAGTAGAGAGAGAGGGCAGATACTCTGTGGACAATTCCAAGCTACTGCTTTTAGTGTCCAATGGTATTTTAGGTATCGTGTCAACAGGAACTTTAGCTTCCTCAAAAATAGTTTCATCTTCAGGATCATAAGCTTCATCAAGGTCAGATGCATCACTGGCAGCTTTCTCATTTTCAACTGATGGATCTTCTTTAAAAGCTTTCTCTGGATCATATTCTTCCTCTGGGTCATATGGCCTATCATCTTCTTCCTCATCAGTGGCCTTCATTTTTGTAACCTGACCAAACTGTTGAACTATTGGATCTAAAAGTGGAGTAGCAACTAATTCTTGACTGGAAACTGGATGGATATTTTCCTCTGACTTGAGTGTCTCAGAAGATTGTTGTACAGGAGCAACTTCAAAAGGTTTCTTTTTACCAAACAATGTCTTCAATATATGCTCTAATGGTGTCGTTGACTGACTTGAAGCTGAAGCAGTTGGGGGAGCAGACACAGCTGTAACAGCAGTCGTATTAGTTGTAGTTGCCAAGGCAGAAGCTCTAGATTCTGTAGTAGTTACTGTTTTTAGTGATGGTAATGTTAACACTGATGGCATTTTAGCAGATGTTTCGACAACAGAATCTGGAGAAGAGGACCTAGGTAGTGGTGTACTTACTGCAGGCGTAAAGACTTTAGGAACAGTTATGTCTTCCTCTTGCACTTGAATTCGACTACGTTTTTCTTCATACACTTTTTCAGGATCTGCTGGACGTTTATTCTTCTGACATATTACCAACCCAAGAAGAAGATTTGGTCTGGATGTTTCCAATCCTACATGGAAAAAAAAAAAAAAACTCCTATAAAAATGTATGTTTAGAAACTGAGGATTCACAAATGTGTGTGTGTGCAATGTATAACCAAAATGGGACTAAGAACTGTAATAAAAACAGTATGTCTTGATGCACCAAAATTTTCAAAATACAATATATCGATATACAAAGAAACCCTTTACATACACACCCACTGTGCCTCAATACACAATCACCACCAAAGAAGACATGGCCAAATACATGTACTACACCATTCAACTGTCACAAAAAGATTTGTATCCCTTGGTCCTGTCTTTGATCTCACTAAACAACTGTATAGACATGCAAGTTTAGGTGGACCTTCCTCTCTTGCTGCATTACAATCCTCGGGCTTACTTTAGTGGTTACTCCTTGATCCCTACTGTAGTTGACCCAAAAAAAGCACACAAAATCTCACAAGAAATGTCTACAAGTCTGTTACCCACTTAAAAGTTCAAGGCCCCTGTAATGGCCCCATGTCTACTCAACTACAGAGTAGAACATATTCCAGCATTTCTGTAACTTGATTTCTGAAGATTATGTGTTGTGACAGCGGAGGGAAATCTGTAAATTCTTCATTGTATTTTGTAAATATGCTCATATGGAGTTTAGTAAACAAGATAAATCACAGGATGCCAGGGTATTTTACCCTTACAGGGGACGCTGGACTAAAGAATCTGTGCTTTTTTGGCGGGGACAGGCAACCTGCCCAATAAGTACTACAAAATAAGAAGTTATATCTTACCATAACGATCCATGTGAATTGCTCATCTCGCCTTTGTTCTTACACACTGGTTCGGAGCAGATCCTCGGCTCCGAGTCGGCCGCATCACTAGCTCGCATCTTCGAGAAAGCTCGAGGCACAGTAATATCCCATGATCCTCCAGTGCTAACCCTCAGATCTAGTTTGCTATACCAAGAGAATCCCTTATAGAACTGTGTCTAGAACACTTATAAACAGATACTACAAAGTGTCCGAAACCCTACTGCCAAGTAGAGGATAAAAGATGCCATTTACTGATGCACAATAACATGCCAACCATATCTAGAAAAGGCTGAAAAGGAATCTAGTTAAAAACCGTTCTCCCAGACCATAGGACGGGGGATGGAGGGGGGGGGGATGTAAGAACAAAGGCGAGATGAACAATTCACATGGATTGTTATGGTAAGACATAACTTCATATGTGACATTGTTCAATCTCGTCGTTTGTTCTTACGCACGGGTAGCATCCCTAGCTCCTTTTTCCCAGGTGGCTCAAGGGTGAACATTCCTGAGTACAGTGGAACCAAACATCGCCCTGTCCCTGGAGCTCTTGTCTAGCTTGTAGTGGGCGATAAAGGTATGTGGTTTTTCCCAAGTTGCCGCTGCACAAATGGTATCTAAAGGCAAACGAGTGGTATGGGCTGAAGAGGTAGCAATCGCCCTTGTAGAATGAGCTCTGGGTTTGAAAGGGAGTTGCTGTTTGGATTCAGCATATACCAAATTTATGCAGTCTGAGAGCCATTTGGATAAGGTAACCTTCGTTACTGCCTGTCCTTTTCTTTGGTCAGCATATGAGACAAATAGTTGATCTGACTTTCTGTACTCTTTTGTCCTATGTAAGTAAAATCTTAGTTGTCTGTGAACGTCCAACTTGTGCAATGTGTATTCTAGCTTATTGGAATGATTTTTAAAGAAGGTAGGTAGTTCGATAGATTGATTGATGTTCTGAATCGAACAAACCTTCGGAAGGAAGGACGGATTGGTGCGCAGGGTTACTCTATCTGGATGAAAAATCATGTACGGGGGTCGGATAGATAGAGCCTGTAACTCTGAAACTCTTCTGGCGGAAGTGATGGCAACCAGAAAAAGTGTTTTCCACGAAATAAATTTTAACGGAGTTGTGGTTGCTGGTTCAAAAGGGGGCAACATGAGTTGTGACAGCATGAGATTAAGATTCCAAGGGGCTATTGGATTACAAAAGGGGGGACGGAGGTGAAAAGTACCTTTCATGAAGGCTTTACAAAGCCTGCGGGACATAAGAGAACCATCCTCATGGCCAATATGAAAATTGGATATAGCGGCCAGTTGAACCCTTATAGTGGATGTTGATGCTCCTTCTTGAAAAAGTGTGGTGAGGAAATCTAGTATTTTGTGTACTGGAGCCCCGAATGGCTCTATACCTTGTTTGGAGGCCCAGTGTGCAAAACGGTTCCATTTGCTGATGTACAATTTTCTTGTAGATGGTTTGTGAGAAGATACAATAATTTGTTGTACTGCAGGGGATAGTAACTCCGACCTGGCTAAGATGGGAAGTGGAGCAGCCAAGCTGTCAGTTTGAGGGACTTGAGGAAGGTGTGAGGAACTCCAGAATAATGTGTCAACAGGTCTGGCTCCGGGTCCAGTATCCATGGTTCCTCCACTTGATGAGATTGAAGGAAAGGAAACCAGATTTGTCGAGGCCAGAATGGGGCTATCAGTATTATGGTCCTGTCCAGATGTTTGGCTTTCTGCAAAAACCTGGGAATTAGTGGAACAGGAGGAAAAGCGTAAAGGAGACCCGGGGGCCAATCGTATACCAGTGCATCCCTGGGGGGGGGGGGGGTAACAGGGCAAAATAGCTTCTGCATTTGGCATTCAATGGGGATGCAAACAGGTCACAGCAAGGCTGTCCCCATCTGCGGAAGATCTCTTCCGCCACTTGAGGTTTGAGGGACCACTCGTGAGGGAACAGGATGGCTCTGCTCAACCTGTCCGCGATTACGTTGGAAGTCCCTGGAATGTGCGTTGCTATCAGAAAGAGTCCAGTGGACTTTGCCCATTGCCAAATTCTGAGGGCCTCTCTGCATAACGGGTAAGATCTGGTTCCCCCTTGCTTGTTTATGTACCAGACCACTGACATGTTGTCTGTCTGAACTGTCACTGTTCCCAGAGGTAAGGACTTGTGAAAGTGTTGCAACGCTAGAAACACTGCCCTCAGCTCTAGAACATTGATGTGCAGATTGCACTCCAAGTTGGACCACTGACCTTGGACTGTTTGTCCCTGAAAGAATCCCCCCCACCCTATCAGGGAAGCGTCCGTGGTTAGAGTTGCTACCGAACTGTGTAAGACAAAGGGTCGTCCTAGTGTTAGCTCTTGACTGTGTATCCACCACAAGAGATCCTTCTTGCAAGAATTCGTGACCAAGATTTCGTGAGATAGTGGAAGTTGTAGATACGACCACTGGGCGAATAGCATCCACTGAAGAATCCTCATGTGCATCCTGCATAAAGGAACTACAAGAAGGGAGGCTGCCATCAAGCCTAGCACTCTTAATATTTGTCGTGCAGGGACTCTCTTGTTGTGAAGAAAGAGCGAAATTTGATCCCTGAGGTCTGATACTCTTGGTGGGGGGAGAGTAACTTGAGCCAGGGAAGTGTCTAGCTGTGCTCCTATAAATAAGATACGCTGTGACGGCGATAAGACAGATTTTCCAAAATTCACCGTTATGCCTAGTGAAGAGCAAAGACTGATGGTGTAGTCCCTGTCTTGTAGAAGATGACACTCGGTGGTGGCGGAAAGGAGCCAGTCGTCTAGATAAGGAAACACCCGGAATCCGTTTCGTCTCAAGTGAGACGCTACTACTGCCATGCATTTGGTAAACACCCTGGGGGCTGAGGTGAGACCAAAGGGCAGAGCGCGAAACTGGAAATGACTGGCTCCCAGCCAGAAACGCAAGTGATCTCTGGACGCCCTGGCCATTTTGATATGGTAGTATGTGTCTTTGAGATCTATAGAGCACATCCAGTCGCCCATTTGCAGAAAAGGGAGGATTGACTGAAGCGTGACTATCCGGAACTTTTCCTTTTTCACAAAGGTATTTAACTTGCTGAGGTCTAAAATTGGCCTCCAGTCCCCTGTTTTCTTTGGAACTAAAAAGAACCTTGAGTAAGTTCCGGATCCTATTTGGTCCGCTGGGACTGGTTGGATGACTCTGTTTTCGAGCAACCTTCCTATCTCTATGGTTGCTTGGTCTCGCAGACTGGGTGGAATGTCTGGCAGTTTTTTGGAGTTGGGTGGCATTTTTATGAAGGGAATGTTGTAGCCTCTGGTAACTATGCTTTTTACCCAGTAATCTGATGTAAGATTTAGCCAGGCCTCTGGGTATACAGCCAAGCGACCCCCGACTGCCTCCAGAGTAGGACAGCTGGGCCTGCACTCAGGAGTGCTGGAAGGGCTTTCCAGAGAAGGTCTCTCTGTCACCCTGATTTTGTGGACCCCCTCTGCCGCCTGGGCGGTGTCTTCCGTTTCTTCCCCCTCCTCTGCCTCTGGAGGGGGCATCACTTTGGGTGTGTTGAAAAGATCCCGGAGTCTTTTGGAACCACATCTTTCCTCCTCATTGCCCTTTAGGGTAGAGTCTAGATGGAACGGAAAAACGGACCCCTACAGCAGACAGGGTCTTCCCTTCTTGTTCACACCTCGTGAGAGTCTCCTTTACTTTGGGCCCAAACAAGAAGACACCATCGAAGGGGGCGTTGGCAAAGGAAGACTTAAAGGCTTCCGCAAAGGAGCATAAGCGCAACCAGGATGGTCTTCTCAGGGCAATCGCTGAAGCTGCCGCTCTACTCGATCCTTCGGCTGCGTATGAAATCAGCCTCATGGACGAGTTGACTATGGAATTTAGGGTGTTAAGTTGCGCTGTCACTTTCTTGGCGACAGCAGCATCTGTGTGTCCCTGGAGAGTATCTCCTAATTCCTTAATGAGATCTCTCTGTAAACGCGTGAAATGCGTAAGGTAGTTGAGCGATTGGATGGAAAAAGTCGCCAAACTAAATATGCGCTTTCCATATCTGTCCACTGTCCCAGAATCCTTATTAGGAGGATGGACAGAGGAAGATGATTCAGACATCTCTTTCTTAGTGGCCGCTGCCACCACCATAGTATCTACGGGAACTCCTTTTGTAAGATAGGCTTTATCTTGGGGAGCCGTCATGTATTTATTTGGTTTACGGGGGACTGGTTCCACTGCATCAGGTGTTTCCCAAGCCCTCCGAGCTATAAGATCCATGAGATCGTCAAAGGGTGGAGTCACCCAGGAGGTAGAAGGTTGAGCCCCAAATGCCTTCAGTAATACAGATTCATCCACAGAAGGGGTAAGGCAAAGGGTGGAGTCACCCAGGAGGTAGAAGGTTGAGCCCCAAATGCCTTCAGTAATACCGATTCATCCACAGAAGGGGTAAGGTTTTGCCAGTCCCCTCTTTGCTTCAGGATTTCCAAAATGTCTGCAAATGAGACATCCTCAGAGGTGGACCATGGGGACCCTTTTGTTTCATCTAAATCAGTATCAGACGTGAGAGATTCCTGAGGGGAATCTATGTGCCTCCTCTTGCACAGTCGTTTCCTCGGAACATCCTCAGCGGGAGCTTCTGGGAATACATCCGAGGAACCAGAGTCGTCCTGTGGGGACTTCTGAGGCATTGGGTCTCGACGCTTAGTAGGAACCGAAGGCACAGAAGCAGAACGCGGACCTTTTGGGGAAGGAGATGAAGATACCGATGAAGTATGTGTCTGATCAGACAAGACCTTCCTCATGATGTCAAAGGCACTGGTGCCCCGACCCGAAGATCCAACCCGATCCGAAGAAGGGGGTCGTCTCTCCGGAATCGGAACCATGGGCTCCGACACCGAGAATGGATCTGAACTGATCTGAGCCGAGGCACCGAGGGGAAGAGTCGGAACCGATATCTCGGTTCGACTATCCCCCCTGGAACCCAGGGAAGATCTTCAGCTCCGAGACTCTCCGGCTGGTTCCGAAGGAGTCTAGGTCAACGGAGCAGATAGCACTACTGGAGGCTTCGGCACCAAGGGCTCTACAATCATCGGTTCTTCGACTCCTAATACCGATGACTCGAAGGGTCTCGGAGGAGGAAGTGTTGAGGGAACTGGAATAGCTTCGAGTTTCAAAACCAGCTGGGACAAAACCTCGATTAATTTGGACAAGGCCGAGTTCTCCATAAGCTTCTGTACCACTCGGTCCACATCGGAGTCGGAAAGTGGCCTCGAAGAACGGGTCGAAGGGATCGAAGCAGTCACCGAGCGAAGGATAGCCGAAGGTGGTACCTCTGATACTGGCTCCAAGACCTGAGCTTCATGCAGAGATAAAGTCTCAACAGCCGGCACCGAAGTCATAGGAGCCGGTGGCCGAATCTGAAAAGAGGTGCTCGGAGCCGATGACCTGGGCTCCGACACTCTTGAAGACTTCGACCCCTTCGAAGACTTTGAAACCAGTTCAGCCTTGTCCAAGGCCTCCTGAAACTCAGGTTTAAGCAACCCTCTGTCCACCAACTTCCTGCGTCTTTCCATCATGACCCTCCCACTAAAGGAATGACAGATGGAACAGTCTTCCTGCAAGTGGAGAGGGCCAAGACAGTAGACGCAGGATGAGTGGTGGTCAGTAATAGACATCTTCTGTCCACACTGACACCTTTTAAAACCACTTTTGGTCCTTTCTGACATTCTTACAATAATAAAGGAAAATCCAAGAAAAGTACACCACTCTTAAGAAAAAAATTTTCTATAATATATTTTAAATGCAATATATATCCAAACTGTAAAAAACACTCACGCAGCACACTGATATATATATATATATATATATGTCTATATGAAAAAATAGAAAAGTATATATATATATATATATATATATATATATATATTTTTTTTTTTTTTTTTTTTAAGTACTGTATTACAGAAAAAAAAAAATGGCCTAAGGCCCTTACTAAAAATTTTTAAGTAACAACCTGACTACAACTACTTTAAACAACTAGATATTAAACCTATCAAACACTATAAAGAAAAGTAAAAATTTGAAGTAAATATCAAGAAATAACAAGAAATAGCAAGAAAAATTCTACTGGCCCGAGCCTCTCGATGTGATCTGCTGCTAGCGGCAAACTAGATCTGAGGGTTAGCACCGGAGGATCATGGGATATTACTGTGCCTCGAGCTTTCTCGAAGATGCGAGCTAGTGATGCAGCCGACTCGGAGCCGAGGATCGGCTCCGAACCCGTGTGTAAGAACAAACGGCGAGATTGAACAATTTCACATCATATTCTGGAAGACAGAGGAGCCAGAAGTGATCTTAAGCACTTGAAAAATGTGCATGCTAGGAGGGTAGCATACATGACACACTGTAGGAAGAGACCTCAATGAGGAAAATATACAGCTGTATGAAGTACCACAGCACTAAAGCTTCAAGAAACAAGACTCTTACTCCAATATAGATGATCATCCTCATCTCCCATAGGATATTTGTTTTTTAAGCTAAACTGCAAACACAATGATCTCAACAGCAGAGAAAGCACTGTAAACTTCAAATGGGAAAAGAAAAGAAAATGTGCACTTCTCCATATGCAATACTGACACACCCTTAAGATATGTTATGGCAATTTATTTTGCATACTGCACCATGACTAGTCTTCATAAATAGAATGCACTGTGGAAAGTTGACTCATACCACATATTTTGATTCATCCAATTCCACCACAGAAACTTTTTACTGAACACAACAGTTTAACCTGTGCAACAGGAAGTAGAGCTGTGTGATGTACTTGCCACAGTCAACCTTTGAGAGGAAGAAGCTTTTTAAAGAACACAACTCCAATTCTAGTCAGCCAATCTTTGTCCTGTTTTGTTTTCAGAGCATAAGCTGGCAGCTGCCTACTTGTGTTAGCTGGAATACACATCTACATGGCAGTAATGACATTCAGTTTTTACAAGAAACCACAGTGACTAATCAAAGACCATCAAATATATACAGTGCAAGTAATTAGTCACTTCAAGTAGCACTGAAAGGAGAAACTCTGTAGAGGATAGAATTATTCTCTCTACTGCTGTAAAAGTCTCTCTTAAGGATCTACAAAGTTTAGGTTAACATACTACCTTTCGCCAACTAAGTCTCATGCTGGAGAGATTCTTAGTATCTTGTCTGAAAAAACAGGATAGTTGAACTCACCACAGCAGTAGAGCTTTGAGGAAAACATTCTAGTAGCAATACTGATTATTAATGGTATTCTCTCAGTGACATCAGTAGCTGTTTTTCAACATGCTGACAGGTCACCTGTGGAAAGTTGGTACCATTTACCTGCTGCTCCCATGCAGAAGAAATAAGGACCCCTAAAAAATGTCAATATCTTGTTCTAGGTTTACCTCGTCTATGAGAAACAAGACAGATAAGGTGTCTGCAAAATCGAAAAAAAAAAAAAAAAAAAAACACTAAACATTTTTCTTTTAAGCCATCCACAATCCTTGCAGCCCTGAGTTGGCATATTCGAAATCCCAGGGCATCACATTTAAAACATGAACTTTCAGACCACCACAAAGTTTGCTGAAAAAATAATTTCTGATACAAGACCATTTTTGAGCTCTGAAAGCAGTCCAAACAGTATCAGCAAATTTGCTTTGATAAAAAAAAAAAAAAAAAAAAAAAAAAAAAAAGATATATATATATATATATATACATATACATATATACACATAAAGTGTGTAGGAGTTTGTCAAGAACCAACTCAAGTGTCACATTCATCAAGTTGTAATAGTGCTACTCCAGGAAAATGGTTCTATTAGATGGACTGTGTGGTGCACAAACCACCACAATTTGAAAAATACCACTTCTGCAGAGGTCCAGATGGATGAATGTATGACATTCAATTAGTTTGTTCTCGACTTCTGGACCTACAACTATTACTTGCACTATATAAGAAATAAGCCATTAACAAGAGACCACCTTTCATCCTTGCATAGAATTGAAACAGTGTCAGCAAATTGGTCTGAGAAAACATACATGTGGGACATAAATACTGCAACCACTAATAAATGCAACACTGAGCAAACTACAACTAGGAGGGCTCTCTCTATATCATGGAATTTGAAACGTCATAAAAGGGTGACAAAAATATTTGCATACTTCTGAAAGGTTTCTCCTCTAAAAACATTTCTAAGATGAACACTTCATAGAAATGAACTTTCTTTCTTGGGGGGGGGGGGGTGGACAATGACTCAAAGCAGTATGTAGCCAAATCCCAGGTGAAAGACTGCCAAGTTCCCTTGCAGCATTGCCATTATTCTATCCACCTTAGCACTATACAAAAATGTGTACAGTTTGATTTCTGAAATCTTTCTTGTTGATATTATAACAAACAAAAAGGTGCAATCAGAGAGAGAAATCAAGTCCACAGAAACTAGCATGCCCTTTAATGCCCTAACTTTAATTTTTGTCAGAAAAAAATCAAACCTAATGTGGGAGGTGAGGCTTGACTACTCTGAACTAAAATGACAACTGAGATTACATGTGACCAGCAGTCCTGGCTTGAATGAAAGTCAACATTAACATTGTTAAAACTTAAAGCAGTTAAATTATAAACACACTTATCTTATGCGTACACACTTTTTACAAAGCAAAGCACATTGATTTTTTTAAGTGAAGCCTATGACTATAACACTGTGAATGCTCCTGATCTTGCATGATCTCGGAAGCTAAGCAGGGCCGGGCCTGGTTAGTACCTGGATGAAAAACCAATGGAGAATAATAGGTGCTGTTTTAGGTGACTTTTTTAAATAAAGTATTTAGAGTATTTTTAGCAGTCACATGATGTCATGACAACTTGCACTCCTTAAATTACATAATTTTTGGTTAGTGTTAGTTCTTAAGAAATATAAATTAGTACAAGAATGAAACTTGGCAGCATAAATGATTTTTTTACTTTTGAAAGTCAAGTTCTTGTACAGACCATTCAGGTTTAGTATATTAAGAAATGCAGGGCTGTGCAGATGCAGGGGAGCTTGACCCCTTGCAAATGTGTGTGTGTGTGTGCAGTTCTTAGTCAATGAGACGTGCTGTTACTTTAACAAGATTGTTGATGGCTGGTGAAAGGTGTGGCTAGAGATCCTTAAGAAACATCATCACAGTAGAAAAGTCCAATGAAACTGCATCATCCACACTAGAGAGGTTTAAGACTGAGGTTAAATTTACTGTGTGAACAACTGAAATACAGACCCTATATGCTGTTCTAATGCAGAAACTGGATCATCCACACTAGAGATGTTTTAAAGGAGAACTGCACCCACAGACTCAAAAAACATGTTTATTTCATTATAGTTTGGCGTTTCCTACATTTTAACACCACTCTGGGACTGTTTACAGGTTTTTAAATATTTTTTATACGTAATTTCCGAGTCTGACCACATAGGGTCTGGCATCTTTAAGTAATTCTGATTGTTTAGTCTGCCTCTAGGTATCCCACAATGCAGTGCTCATCTGTAAAATGTTACATCATACAGGTCTCTTTCACATGCATACACTGCTGTCTTTCAGTTAGTTTTAAGTAACATTTCATGCTGTTCAATGACTACTTAAATCACAAACAGTGCAAATACCATAGAACAGACATTCAAAGGACTTTTTACTACTGCTTCTTTTTAGAATAGCTAAACTGCATTTTTTTTGTGAAGCCTGAATTGTACTAGTTTGACTCATCTCCCATCCCCCTTCACACCTAACTTCCCTAGCAAAGTGCTACGGGTAATTTGAGCTGTTACCTGCTGTAAATGACAGCTCACAGCAGGAGCCTTGACTCAAGTATGGATACCTTGTTCTAGCCTTTACTTTCTGTATGGCTAGGGGCAGGACCAGGGAGCTGTGACATCACAGCATGGGTGGGTTTTTAGAACAGTCATTGTGACGCCAGTTTGGGGAGGGAATTGGCCAGAAAACTACTAGTGTTCAGTGGCCTTGATGACATCAATGAACTGGAGACTTTTTTCAGGGCGGGATAAAGGTTTTTTGAAAGTGAAACTACCACAGTACAGTAAGGTACTGTTCTAGTGGAAACAAACAGTCAATTTAAAATATTTTAAATGCCGTGTTGTTTATTCATAGCAGTGACAATAAATAGGGAGAAAAAGGACAGAGAACTTGGGCATTTAATAAGATAATCCCTTTGTTGTCCTTTAAGACTTACAACTGAAATACAGACCCCTATATACTGTTCTAAAATGTATGGACAAGTTGCTTATCATCAAGCTGTTATCCAAGAGGTGGAATCTGACAGTTTACAGAAATCAATACTGCTGTAAAGACACTTTATGAACATTTTTTGCAGCTTCTGCAAGAACACAGGGGAATCACCTGAGCACTACTTCAGATCCCTGTCATATTAATCACCAGCTGGTGGCATTCAGGTGAACACACTTTAAATGCATTTACTACTGTTCCATGTCAAGAATAGTTTATAAATTGGAAAAAAAAAGTTGCTCTCTGCCTGAAAACCCTTTTATGTTCACCTCCATCATGGCACACCACTAACACAAATAGGTGTCACAACTCTTATTAAAACACCACACTTTTTGCTGGGCAAATTATGCTGCTGTTTGCTCCCACAAAATCAGTAAAGTTGCCACATTACAATATCACAAGTGCTCCAAGCTAGTCAAATGGAATAATTTTATGGGTGAAAGTTCCACTTGCCAACCAAGACCTCACCCTCTCCCAGTGCCTGTAATTCCTACTGAAGCATACTCCTAATTCATAAAAACTACTTCCCAGTCACTTGTGATGCAAGAACAGTGGTAAACTTCACAAAGTGTTTTCGTTATTACAATGAATGTAGGATTCCAAACTAATTCAATGGGATCAGTAACATTTTCCTTCCAGGCATGATTACCATCTAATACACACCAGCCCTGCAATGAGAAAAATAACTTGTTTCTGTGTCATATCAAATGCCTTTCCAGTTCTTCTAAATAAATACACTAATGGACTCATTAGATCTTAAAGTGACTAAATTTAGAGTACCCTTTCCAGCAGGTGTAGCCAGGCTACTATCTAAAGTTGAGGCACTTTTTTTTTTTTTTTTTAAAGGACAACGGGTTTCTATTATTAAATGTTCAAGTTCTCTGTCCTTTTTCTCCCTATTTACTGTCCCTGCTACGAATAAATAACAGCATTTAAAATATTTTAAACAGACCTCCTCTCCACTGAAACAGTACCTTACTCTACTGTGGTGGTTTCACTTTCAAAAACTTTTATCCCACCCTAAAAAGTCTCCAATTCATTGATGTCATCAAAGCTACTGAATACAGGTAGTTTTCCGGCCACCCCCCCTCCCCAAACTGACATAATCATGGCCGTCCTAAAAACCCACATGTGCTGTGATGGCACAGCTCCCTGGTCCTTCCACTACCCATACAGAAAATAAAGGCTAAAACAAGGAAACAGTACATGACTCAAGTCTCCTGCTGTGAGCTGACAATCACAGCAGGATTCAGCTCAAATTACCCTTAGCATGGCAACAGCTAAGGTAGTTAGGTGAGAAGGGGGATGGGAGAGGAGTCAAATAATATAATTTAGGCTTCACAAAAAAACTGCAGTTTAGCCACCCTAAAAAGCAGCAGCAGTAAAAAGCACTTTGAAAGTCTGTTCTGTGGCATTTGCACTGTTTGTGTTTTAAGTAGTCATTGAACCGCATGAAATGTTACTTAAAACTGACTGAAAGACAGCAGTGTATGCATGTAAAATCAATGCAGTGACAGGAGCTTTAAAAAGAATGAGGCCTGCATGATGTAATTTTTTTACAGACTAGCACTGTGTTGTGGGATACCTAGAGGCAGACTAAACCAATCAGAATTACTTCAAGATGCCCCATGTGGTCAGATCAAATTATGTATAAAAATATTTGAAAAACCTGAAAATAGTCCCAGAGTGGTGCTAAAATGTAGGAAACACCAAACCATGATGCAATAAATATGTTTTTTTTTAAGTCTGTGGGTGCGGTTCTCCTTCAATACATTCCATGTTTGTACAACGTGTGAAACCAAGTTAGAAATGTTTAAGTGTTTACACATGTGCAGGCATATAGATGTGTTTGCATATATCTACTTATCTGTCTATGAACCTTCTCCACTCTGAAGTACTGTTATGTTCAAAGGCTTTTGAATCTCATACAGACAGGTATCCCTATAAATTTTCAAGTGCACTTGGTATTTTTTTTGCATTTTAGACCAGGAAGGAAGTATCTATTCCCCCCTAAGCTGTAGCTTTAGGCTGCCCTGTAAATACTTCGGTCTTCCCACACTGTTGCTGCCACCAAGCTTAGTAGTATTAAAAAAAAAAAAAAAAAAAAAAAGAGGAAGTGTTCTGGCATCTCCTACTGCAATAACATTCTAAAGATGCTGAAAGCACATTCCTGCCATGAACATTGGGTGAAAGCATTAGAATGAATGAAGACATAGCATTGCTTGCTGCAGTAACATAGTAAAAGCATTTTTTCGAAGTACGTGCATTAATCTTTCACTGGTCTAAACGCAATTAGCATCAGGTGCCAGGTTGCAGATGAGGTTGTGAGAAAAAAAAAAAGCTATGCATGATCTAACTTTGGGCCTATCTGGTTAAAACAGAAAACAAGCACAGTTTTACTCAGATTACTTTTCTCCAACTTTTACAGCCATCTTGCTTCCCAGTCTTTTGTACCTTACTGCTCCTCCTCATACTGTACTAATTTTCTAAACTTTCTCTTCCTGTCATATAACACCACCAACTACAATTCCTCCTCGAACCATTTATCCTCCTGCTCATTTCCGTAACTTCTCCTTTCATACCTCTCAAGTTTTAAGATACATTACTGCTTGTCTGTGAATTACTACTAATATGAAAAACACCCAAGTTTGATCTTTTCCCAACAGCTATCATGCTATAAACACTATTACTGTTATTTTATTTTTTATGCAATAATAAACCAATATATATTAATTTCTCTTTTTTGTGTGTTAAAATGCAATGTTCATGCACAAAACATTTAAAAGTCATGCAAATGACCTCATGTACAGATGTTTTACCCTGCAATTATAAATGTGCGTCATATATAATTTATATGTGGAGCTTTTCTCCCTGGACCTCCTCTGAAATTGGGTTATACCCAGTTGGACTTTTCCTGGTCAACAGACACATATAAATAAATCACATTATTTTATCAGATCACACACAGATGTATGCATATTACTCTTGGTTGTCGATATACCACATTGTGACATTTGTTTTGATGTTATCTGTAGGAGGTTAAATTCAGCCTGCTCCTGAATGTTGCAGGCCTACAACCATTACCACTGTTAACTTTTTCACTCTGACCTGAAACTGCATTTCCACTGGAAACCATTTCCCAGTGGTTTACACAAGCAGAGTAAAGTATCAGATTTCATAACATGAGTGGCCAAAGGAGGAATACGCACACCTTGCTGTCTGGTTTGGAGTTAGCATTCACTACACTTGGAAGCACTGTGAACAGATTTTCTAGTTAGTGTACAACATGACTGTTAAGATTTTTCAGCAACACTGCTTCCTTGTACGCATTCTGGACTGGTCAAGACACATACAGACAAGAACCCCAGAGCCTTGAGAAATTAATTTGCTGAGGCCTTTAAAATATCTTTTCTATCACCAAAAAAGAATGGCAAAAGTCATGATGATTTAATGGGGAGAGGTGAAGTTTTTAGATAAAATTGAATTACATGACTGCTGCAAGCACCTTCAGCTGGTGTTGACACTGCAGTGTCTTGTCCTGCTGTGAAAACTGCTGAGATGATCAGTGTTGTCAAATTCTTTCAGTAATGGAGGATGGAACAAACAATTGCAGTTATTTTGTCTATCATCTTAAGGGCAGCTAATGTATCCCATGAAAGATGGCCAAAAAGGTGCCACTAGAGATGTGGGCCAGGTAAGTATTTTTTTGCAACAGAAATTTCAGAAGCCTCCTGGGATACACATGCATCATCATAAATGTGCTTATCATATTTTTAGTTTAATCCTTGGCATCAGAGTCTTGACAAGCTATGCAGGGGTGTACATGACCTGCTATAGAAAAACAGCTAACTGGTAAACTAACATAACTGTAGAAGTTCTACAGAAGGATCACTGCTGCACATTCTTAAAATGAGAGAGATTAAACCAATGCTGGGTTTCAAGCCTTCTGCACAGATCTTGAAACATTATGCCCCTAAGGGGAATTATACTGCTGCTGGCTCAATGCCTGGAAGCTTGCCAGGAAATGAGTGAACCTTCCACTTTTTCTGGTGATGGTACTACATCAAATGCTTCTGCATCACAATTTAACGTTTTAATAATCTAAAATGTAACACCCAATAAACTTCATGTACACACCTGTTCTTTTTACAGGACAAAAGGTCCAAAGCTAAGCTCCCAGCACAGAAAGATTAAGCCTTGGCTGCAGACAGTACCAAGTTGAAGGATGGCTGCAGGATCCTTGCAGCAGTCAGCCCTTTCATTTGAATGTACAAAGTTAAGGGGAATGCACTCACACAACTGTTACTTGGGATGCAAAAATAATGAGCCAGTACTACTTACATTTACTGGGAGTGGTCACAATCTACCTGGCTCAGGGAATCACAGCCTGCTTTGTATAATTTTGCTGTTAAACCCAAAATCATAATTGGTAGCGTGCACACAACATAAAAGATCCCCAACTTTTGATGTGCCGTATCACTGGGGCAAACTGCTCTGAGCAATAACCAGACAGAAAGAATGTCATGCTGGACACCCGTAATTACCTTCAGGTTGACACATTTTTTCTTTTCTTAACAAGGAACTAAAGGTTACATTGTCAAGCTTATGACTCACTGGCCTTTGGGTACCATGAATGCTGCAACCTTGTATGGGTATTGCATTACCTGCATATATAAAAGCAAGATTAGTTTTGAGGGAGCAAACCACTTATTCTTTTAAGCTAGCTTGAGAGGCTTACTCCATGACTTTAGAAGATGCTGTGTAATGTATACTCATTTTTTCTTCTTCCAGGTATAGATTTCCATACAGAAACCGGTTCACTCACTGCTTTACACACCTGGTGGAGCCACCTCTAAATAATGTACAGAAACAAAATCAAATGGAAATATCTGTGGCCCTTCCAGTGCATCAGATTTTCCAACCCTGGCTGTATGCATTCAAGCAGCTTCAAGTCTCTTATCTGAAGACTACAGAATGGAGCAAGTATTCACAAACGGATCAAATCAGCGAGGTGCAATATCCATGGCATGACTACACGTCCTTTACAAATGGAGTAGACATCATACTTTTCTGACTTTTGCAGATAGGTGATGGTCAGAGTTTAAATTGTTTACAGTGGTCCTGGATCTTTAAAGATGTCATTTGTAAGCTCTGATCACTTTTTTCTGTAATCATATCTTTTTGCCAGGTCTCATGATGATGCTACATTTAATAACATTAAAAGTGAAGTTTTTGCACTGCACCAAGTATGCAATTTTTGTAAGCTCATACTGAACTTGCAATCATCAGCATGTAAATGTATCTACAGCCCACTCCCTGCTTTTACATTTGAGTAGAAAAGTCCAAAATGAAGTCGAACCACTACAGAGTCCTGTGAGATACCACTGGTAATCCCCATCAGGACACACACACACACACACACACACACAACCCTTACTGTGGCTTACGTCCTGTTAATGTTTTACACACTGAGCTACATATGGATTCACATTTGCTGCTTTATTTATTCTCTTAGGTGAAACTGTGTTGAACAACCATGTAAGCCCAGTACTGATGTGGACTTTCAGTCCTTCAAGACCTATTGGTTTTCCTTTTAAAGTTTGGCACATTTAAAAGGCATTTACCTTTAATACACACAAACACTTCCATATCTAACAAAAGTATGTTGTAGAGAAGTGCCATTATGACTAGGTGATTTTACAAATACTGGTAGGTATGAAGGATATAAAAAATCTCTCTCTCTGCTGTGACCTCCCCTTTTGTGAACTGGTATTACTACACTCTGCTGCAACATACCAAGGGACAAGTCCATGCACAAACACTATGTTTAACACAAGTAGCTCTAGTGGTCTATAGGGATAAAGCCCTAACTATGGTCTCGGTAACTTAAAAAATCAACTACCAACTTGCGTGCTTGATGGAACCGAGGATGAGGAATATCAAAACTTCAAAAATGACTTGCAAACATACTGGCACTTGCAATTATCAGCATCAACACAGAGTGATCCAGTGTCTTTTTTTAAAACCATCTGCCTACTGGCCATCACCCTGCAAACTCATGGGGGTAACAGCCATCACTGGCTCATTCATTCCTCCATAAGGTGAGAGCCAATTGTAGGGCTGTCATCTAGGCAGACATCAGGGTCTCCATTCCAACAGAGCTAGCACTAGTAGTCTTTGGGGAGAAGCATAAGCTCTTCAAGTGACTGATCTCTCACCTAGGTGGCTATATATTGTGGCAGTATGTCCCTCTAGCCTAGACTCTGTGGGTTGCACCACTCAGAACTCCCACTGTCACCCAAGTGACAAGCCAAGCTACCTCAAGATAGGTGGACCCTGCTCACTAACCAAACACAAATATCTGTAGGAACTATGACTTGTAAATTTTGTGATTCAACTGAAGAGAGTTTTCTGTTGACTTTGCTTGTCTTTATGTTCTTTACTTCTACTGACAAAGTCTAGAAGGTTAACTTAAGACTGTGTTGCATTTACACTCTGATAAAAAGGAACTGCTGTGATTCATGCTAAGGGCAGAGCGTTTAACCACTGGTGGAAAGTAGAAAGATCATACAATTGTCAGGGTATCTAAGACACTGCTTCTGCTGGCTGAATTTTATACTACTGCTTTCGCTTTCATGATCAACATAACTGAATAAAACACATTTACCTGACAGCTTACCTGAATAATGTTTGTGTACTTAAAATCCCCAATAAGAGCTGCATTTTCATTTTTTTTCTGCATCCTTGAAGCAATCCACATGCTCTGCAGAAGATACATACCATGTACAGTATGTTCTTAAAACATTAAATTTCACCAGTACTGAATGTAAAATGTATATTGTTTGAGCTGACTTCTAGGCCTGAGCTATTTTCTTGGCTGCTGGCTTTTACATGTTCTTTTACAAATACTGAGACCCTGACACCTATACAAACAGACCCTCAGCAAAGAAAGAGCATACATCCGGGAACTTGAGAAATGCATGTTGGACTTCCAAGACCAGACTTCATTATGGGGACACATATCAACAGCATCAGATAAGAAGAAAAGGCATACCTCTCAAGTATACCTCGTTATGGGGGACGTACCTCATTTGGGGTCTTAAAAGGGTCATGCTCCTCGAAATTCCTCAAAGTTCCACATTGAAAGGGTCTGTTACACACTCAGTGTTAGGAATGTTTTAGGTGAAATCCATGGTAAATTGACATTAATCATATTAATTAATTAAAGGATCTTCTTTATAAGTGCAAACAGCATATTTTAACCATCCTATGATCTTCCTAGTTGAAGTCGTTAGTAAGTCATTAGTATGTGTTCCACATTTTGCCCATTTGTTCCACATTATGAAGGCGAGTGTTCCCCATTTTGGTGATGGAAGGTTGAGAGCTATGAGAAAAGGTTCTAAGTAAATTATTGTTGAGACTCCTGGCATCAGACATAGCTTCATCTCATGTGTTTATTTTGTACGTGTTTCAAATTTTACCATCGAATTAATGGATGCAAAGCACTCTAGCTGGCTGCACACTATATTCTGGGCTGACTAGCATTGAAAATCATTTAAGACACTATGTCTTTAAGAACTGACTACACAACATGCTGGTGTGAAATGAGAAAATGGGAGAATGTCACAAAGCAGATCCATTCCCTTGTTTGCTAGGGTGCTTAGTAGTTCCATCATACCTTGCTGCATATCCAGAAAGAGTGATTCGTGACCACATCATGATTACACTATCCTTTTTAACCTAGTTGAAATGTTCCTCATACTGATTCAAGGCAGGTATGACAGTGAAATTTGGTGGTGTGTGTGTGTTCTAGACAGAAATAAATCAATATTTGTAGGGTTGAGTTGGTGCAATGTCTTCCTTAAGGACTTTCAAGTCCGTCTTGGCTTAATTTTAACAATATATTTTATTATGAAATCTCCCACTGCCATGTTATGGTGACTGCGAGCAGGTGACTTAATGTGTATACATACGTTTACAGTCTACTGTATAGCAGTACATAATGTATACAACTACTGTATATCATATAATTGTCAATTCAATACATATTATTTAGTGTTGTTCTTTTACTAAAGAATAGTTCACATTTTTTTTCCCTCTGGGATGAACATGAAAGCAGGTCATTGTGATCAGTGTTCTACATGGGTTAACAAATTTAGATACATAAATTAGATGCGTTACAAGTATGAGGTTGTATTTGGTGAGCTTATAGTTTCCTGCTGTATAAATGAGACTTTTCGGAGTGCATATGGTGTGGTGCTGTGTATGCGGTAATATGGCTATTCTTGCACATCTCTCGTATATTAAAAATCTTGTCAATAAGGAGTGAATTTCTAGTCTGCTGCATAGCACAGAGCGGTAAAGACCTGTGTCCCAGATCAACTAGCAACACGAACTATGCAGCAGCTGATGGAGGACGACAAGAATTGGCACTAAAACTAACCTGACTTGACCAACTTAAGGGAAAGATAAGTCCAGCCCATGAAATGCTGGCAATGACTTGACAGAAAGAGGTGTACAGTATCCAGTGTATGGACTGGGGGATGTATGTTTGACACTGCCATCTCAAGCCTTTGTAAAGCAAGTGTGAGAATATGCAAGTTCACAGAATGCACAACAGGCCCTCAAATTTGCTAGCTTACAACTCAGTTGCTGAGGGTGGGTTAGGATCAAAAAATCAAGAATTCACTTTTGGCTGCATGGATGAATATCACCCTATTGGCTCTCACTCATGTGATATAGAGAATGAACAAGTGATTGCAACAGAAGCTACACGCTTAGCAGGCACCCTCAACTAAAAAATTAAAGTAAAATAAAAAGATGAGAGAGGTGAAGAGAAAAGATAATGCTTGCAAAGTGGGCTGTTCTGTCAACTAAGATACTCTCCTTGCTGCAGCAGAAAAAAAAAATCTACTAGCTACTAACTCCTCCCACAATTCACAAGCAATTAATCTCCGCCAAGCAGCAAAATATCTTTTACAAGACTACAGTAAAACAAGTCTAAGTGTTCAAACCAGAAATCAGACATTTTGGCATAGCAACCTGTATGGCAGTTCTCTCATGACAAACACCCACAATCCTGAAACTGCTTAAAATGGGCTCAACAGGTTTAGCAATGCTGTGCCTTTTAAAGTCTCTCGTTTGTTAAACTGGCTCCATATGAACAATGGAAGTCCCAGAGTAAGGAAGATCTGGAGATATCACTATATGACTTTCCCACATTATGACAATAGTCCAGGAGTCATATTCATCCCTTGATTAAGTATGCTCATTCCACCGGATGTTTAGATACTATTGTGCCTTTCTCAAGTGTAAACAGGCATCTGAAACCATGGCTTTTGTGATGGAAGGAAGATGCCCTTCATTTGGTGCATTCTACTGTGGGGAAAGGAAATTGCCAACTTGTTTGCATCTAAAACAGACCCTAGATGTCTTATGCTATGAAGAACTTAAATTGGACTTCTCTGCTTCTGGTGAGGTCCCTAGACCCTGAAAGCAATACATGGTTATGTTTAGGGCCTGCTGAAGTTCTAGCCCTGATCCCCCCCCCCGCCAAACAGTAGTTTAAATAAGGGAAATACAACCTCTCGTCAATCTTAAGTATGGAAACACTAAAATTAAGCAATTTCTGAAAGCTTAGATGGTAAGGAGGTTAACTGGCACAGGGACACCTGCATGCTGAATCTGATAAAATACTTGTACTCTATGGCTAGGAATGTGTACGCAGGCATCCCTAAAGTCCAAAGTAATAAGTAACGAAGAAAACAATCTTTTTTCAGTTTCTTTATTACCACAAATATGTTTAAACTTAAAATGGTCCAGAACAGGTCTGCAACAGTCATCCTCCTGTTGTGCTAGAAATACCCTTGAGTAATACCCCCCTTGTCCTTCTCCAAGGTAAGAATTTTTTTTTTGTCCAACCACCTTTACTGAATTATCACTTGTGACATAGGCAAATTTACATTCATATAAAAGTAATCACACTACAATTAACAGATTTTACTTCACATACATTGCTATGCATCATGTAACATAAGCAACATTACATAAATTATCTAATTCTTGCCCCCCCCCTTTGAAAGAAACATCTTTATTTTTTAATCTGTTCAGCTAATGCTTCATTATTGCAAGTGTGTGCTGCAAATGATATGGATACAAAGGATGGCTCTAAGAGACTCTATGGCTAAACCTGAAGAAACAATGTGTCTGGGAAGTACAGATTTCAACATGAAATCTACAATCTAAAGCCAGAGTTTCAGGCAAGAGCCTTGTAATTAACTTGATAGCTTTAAATGGTTTATCTTATCACCACTATGAGCCAAAGCAGTACAAGCAGTAGTAGTAACCTTTAGAATTTGAAAAGAAAAAAAATATTCTCTAGTTACTGGCCTGGGTGTCATAACTCCTCAATTATCCAATGCTGCAAGCATATGTTCATACTTTATAAGACTCATAGCTGCGGACATATTTTTTAGACTTCTGCATTGTCCTAGACCTCTAGAGTGTCCCAGTTTACTTTCATTCTCTGGAGAAACTTCAAGAGGACCTATTTTTCTACAAGAGACCCCCTGACAAAACAGTGAGAGATGTCCCGTCCACTACAAGGAGTCTGTATATTAAGGCCCTTGCTTCTAAGTTGCCACAGAATACTTTTTTTTTTTTAAATAATTTTACAATACTGTTGCTCCCATGTACATCATGGGGTCACAGTGGCAAAAGCGTCACTGCAAATGATCTTTATAAAGCTTCATCTCCCACAAGGGCATATGTTAGTGAATTGTTTTTGGAAACATTACTGAACAAAAGAACACAAACAGAAACTTTTCAGTAAAAAGCAAAACTGCACTTGTGCTTCAGATCTGGCAGGGGAGGGTGCCACCAGACAGAATGACTAAACAAGACAGCCAACTGTTCACTTCAGCATGGATGGGGTGAGGAGTAACTAGAAATGGTGTGGATTTTGTGTTCTTAACTAGCAGGCTTCAGACCTACAGAACACTGGACTGCTTTAAAGACGGTCAAAAGAGATATCTGTCTATTGAGTAACCCCATTTGTTTTATGAATGACCAGCAGCAATAAGCATTCAAAACAGTAAAGTTTTTCAGTCTCATCAGTAATATGACAAATCTATCCAATACCCTAGAGAGTCTTTATCAAGTGGAAAGCCAATCAAGAAAGGACTGCTTCAGAATTTCAGTAGGTATTAAGCCCTCCCAGGTCTGCTTATGTACCTCTGTTCAAGTCAGGTCTATGTACCTAAGAGCACTATACCACCTCAATTTTCCTGGAAAATCCAGTTTTGGAATCTGTAGCTTTTCACCTGGCTTTGGTTATATCGTGAAAAGATTCAAATATTGGAAAAAAAATAGCCCACACTTATGTCTGTTCACTATTGCCTAATAGCTGCTTATAAAACTTGCCTCATTAAAAAAACAGTAGTTTCTTCTCTTTTGCAATAGCATTTCTGAAAATCAGAAGATAATTACTTGCCAACCCACACAGTGTGTGTGGGTCCTTGAAAGGTCTCTTGGCCACACAAAAATTTCTGGCTGATGGTATTACCAATGAACGACTTTTTCTTGGGAGTACAAATCATCAGATAAGGCAAAGAAGAAATGACTTAAGTGTTTAGGCCTGACATTCAACTGATGAACCATTCTAGATTGAGAATTAAAGGCCAACAGTCGCTGGTAAACACCACCACCACAGACTTACTGAGACTGCAGCTTAGGGAAAACTGATCACAGGTCTGAAAATAAAAGCAAGTCACCATCAAAAACACTCTGCAGGTTTTGTGACACATCACAAAGAACAAGCATTTGGGTGACTGATCTTGTAAAGATTAATGTATACTTTTCACTTGAATGTCCAGAAATTAATTTTAGTGCTAGCAAGACATTTGATGGTCTTTTAATTGCTATTTTCACTGGTGCTAAAGATTTTTCTTCCACCCTTAACTGTTTTTTTTTTCGGGGTGCCCCCCTCCCCACCTGCCAACCATAAGCCATCTCATTCTGATTCGACACATTTGTTTGACAGCACCTGATATGGGACTACTTGATTTAATACACACTAACTTCATAGGAACTACTTAGTGTGACCAGTGCTAAAGTGGGAACCAAATAAAAGACCTGTCCATCCAGGAAGTAACAGATGGTAGATTTTTCTCCCTTCTGGCCATAATCTCCTACATTAGCTAGACACAGTCAGTCTGTTATGCTGGCCTAATATATATACATATATATATATATATATATATATATATATATATATATATATATATATATATATATATTCTGCCTGGTGTGAGGATTACACAAGACCAAACTGCCACCCCCTCCCTTCCCATGATAGGTGAGGTGACATCAGATCACTCAGACTCTTCTCTAATGGACAGTCCAAAAGTCATGTGGCTACTCAATCCCGGGTCATCTGCATGTTGGTGAAGGCTTTATCTTTGTTCTGTACATACTCTGGCAGCATGCTTCTATTAAGTGAGGAATAAATTAACTTACAAATGTATGAAATGCATGTTATTTTCTTATTTGCAAATGTGACTGCCAGATGCCTGTGGTTATAACTTGTTTTCCTTGGACCAGTTCACTTACTCAGTACCAAATACTAATAAATAAATCCCTTAGCACCATGGAGTCCATATGCCCTCTGTCAATATTTTACTTTTTTTTTTTTTTTTTTTAATTTTAAACTAAGCAAAGTCTGTGCACAAATGAATGAAGCAAATGACTGCAGCCATAACAACCCAGGTTTGACTAGTGGGTTAGTTAAGGTGTCAGAGAAGCCAGCTTGGGGGATGGGAGGTAACACCTGTCTGCTGTATGAATGACTGCTTAATGGCAGAGATCAGGAGGTACAGCAGCAAAAATGGGCGCTTTCTATCCTATCGAGCAGCATGGAAGCACTGCTGTCTGAAAGCTGTGTGTAGACACACACACATCCACATTAAAATGGGGGCAGCACTGCAACTGCTCTCACTAGATGATGACATGGCAGAGGCAAAGCAGAATGAGGGAAGACAGACTTAACTGGCAGAAGGAAAGAGAAAAGTGATTTCTTACATGTGTGGCATTTTCAATTTTTTTCACAGTTGTGCAACTATGAAGTTGGCATACTTATGTAATGGGGTGTCCTCCATATTCAAGGAGGTCTACCCCTTGTATTAAAAAAATTGAAACTTGTTATTTGAAATTCAAATCTATGTTTCAGTGAAAAGGGGGTTTCACCTGTTTTGACAGAGTTGTTTTTCAGGGAAATGGTCATTCAATTATCTATCAAGGGTCTATGAGATTTCGCCGAAAATTCCTGACATAGGGTCCAAATCGCCAAAAATAGTACTGACAGTGTATTTGCCCTTTTCCCCCACTGTACTGCGATCTGAGTGATAATATTTAAGTAGGGGGGTGGGCGGCACAGCCTCACACAATGGGGTGGGGTGGGGTGGGGGCATAGCCCCCCACCTACTCCGGTTATAAGCTACTTACCATTTTAATAGGGACTGCTTAATATAAAACACTAGACAATAATAAACTGTACTGGGTGGGGGGCTACACCCCCCACTTTAATATTCTCACTCCAAGATTGCACTACAGTGGGGAAAAGGGCAGATGCACTGTCAGTACTATTTTCTGCGATTTGGACCCTATGTCAGGAATTTTCGGCAAAATGACACTGATCCATCTATCACATATAATAGAATACTTTCATTTCACTGAATCATAATGCAGTGAAAAAATCATAGCAAATTCATTTTATGGCATCATAACTCAAACAACTGCAGATGATGTGTAAGAGGTAACTAGGACTAAGCAGAACGTTTGCAATGGCTTGTCTAGGAAGACTGTCAAACAGGTGGGTCAGTGTTACCTACACTTTTTCTGGTGCAGTTCCTATTTGTGCATGTGCAGTGATTCACTGTAAATGGGTTTTTGCTTTTCTCAGAGGATGTGCAACTGTGAAGTTAGTATATATTTAAGTAAGAGATGTGTGACAGCAAAGCCCTCTAACACAGAGTATATGCTGGAGTGTGCTCCAATCAGCAAAAATAACCATTTAAGTGGTCTATATGAATTTTTCAATTCACCAATGCATTTGGAATAGCTTTTAGTTATTTTTTTCAATGTTTTTTTTTTTTTTTGCTTCAAACATCTGGGATATAATCAATCCCATCATTCTTTAACTGCTCCTCTGGAGTATACACAATCTCCCTTTGTCATTTATTATCTTTGGAAATCTCTGACTGTAAATATTGTTGTGATTATTTTACAAATTGAAAATCCAATAAAAACTTAAAAAGACAGGGGGCAAGTATTGCTAAAAAAACTAAATTCAATTCTCAAAGTGACGAGCAAAAGCTCAACTGAATTCTTCCCAAAGTAAATTAACACGGAAAAAAGACCTGAAAAGTAATGCTCTCTGATAAAAGCACAGTTTAGAAGTCCCGTTAAAATCAAAGGAAATAAAATGCTACAGCCTTCTTCAGTTATGTACACACATATTCTTGGCAGAATGATTTTTTATATTCAGACTTTCATTCACAGATACTTAGTCAACTCATAACACACGTAACTGAACAAAGCCTTACTACATATTAAAATCAGCACAATACAAATTGTAACAGATCTAATTGTGGGGTTACAGTAAATCAACTTTTAAGCAAAGCCTTTTATGTACTAACAATTTAGCTTCTCACCAAATATGCCCATACCTGACACTGAACTATTAACATCTTGCCTCATAAAACATTAAACAAGTATCAGAAACAAAAACTCAAAAGTAAATGCATCTTTTGCTAAGGTGCTCTTTGTACACAAAATAAACAAAAATGTGATCTGAGTTTATGTACTGTTGTGTGAATCATTATTTACAGTTAATAAAAATGATGGGTACTGAATTCCAATCCAAGATAATACCCCAGAAAAAATAGTTAAACGGTAGTGTCTCCATTCAAATTATATCAAAAATATGTTACGATATCATGAATAGGTAAGTGAGCAGTGATTTTATCACACAACCAAATAGAAACAAAGTACTGTAAATGTGCAATATTGTAAAGGATTAAATATGCACTTACATTTTGTCAAATACACAGGATATCTGGACAGATGTACACAACAGGTATGCTAATGTGAATAATTGTAATAAGCTTTACGCATTTCAGTGAACATGGCTTATTTCTACTACCACTCTTCACAGGATGGTTTAAAGAAGTTGGTTTCCAGATCTGTTTTACTGGAATCAAAACATGTTCCTAATATTTAGGACCAAACTTAAGGTTAGTCCAGTCTGAACAACCATATACATGACTATTTGTTAACCTTTATGCATCCAAAGGACAAACTACAAGACTTCTTCAGCATGAAACTGGCTGAAATCTCCTGTTCTGATCAAAACGTTTTGTGCAATGGCTAGAACATACCTTTTCCTCATTACATTTTATATGCAATTTTAACTCTACCACAGTCCTTAACTGACTTTGTGAGACATGGACACCCCTCCATACAAAGGATTAAGGCTATGAGTTGTTTTAGAAGTTTTGGGATTCAATACCCTCAGTCACGTTTTGTCTACTTTCAAAATAGCAAGTCACTTAACCACAGTGTTCCATGGCTGGTCTGAAAAAGGTCTATGTGGTACAGTGCCCTACCTGGTTAACAAATCTGTCCTCTTCTCCCTATGATATTATACATCTCACATAACAGTGAGGGAAAAGTACCAGTGAGAAATGGTTTGCATTATGAAGGTGTGCATATTAAGTGATAAGGCAGGTAATTTTATGGATTTCTCCTAACCACTCAAATAAGCAAAGCAAACTATCCATGTCAAGGCTACCAAAAACATCATCACGTGTCACTTATGGGGCTGTCTACTTTTTCTTCTCTTGCCACTCCTAAAGACTGCCAATCATCTAATTCTGCTGAGATGAAGGAGCCCAATCAATCCTCATTGATTGGAAGAGGGCTGGTCACAGCACAGCTGTCATCCAAACAGAATAGGGATTCATCTCAGCAGATGACATGCTCATGTACAGATGCAAAGGTCTGTTATTCCTGCTTCTATGCAGTGTGCAGTCATATGCAATAAAAGGTACTGCAGGAATGTCGCTCAGTAAAGCTAAGCACACATTTCTAGTCCATAAACCGCATGCCATACACCTTACTTTATGGTACCTGCCGGCACTGCAATGGGCTGAAATGCTCTCCCTAGGGTGGGTATTAGGTGTACGTTTGCTCACACCAACCCAACCTTGCTGGCTTTTCAAACACTTACACATTTGGCCAATCATGGCAATCTTTACCTTCAAAGGGAAACATTTTCATCAAGACCAAACTATCTTTTGGTCTTAAGTAACAGATACTCTTATGACATGGAAGGTCTATTCTCTTTCCCTGGAGGACAGGCAACCTGTATAGTTACTTGATCCATATATTATCTGACAAACTATGGTGGCCAAACACCTACTCTAACCACGAATATCCAGATGCCTGCAAGCAGACTGTCTTGACAAGGCAAACCAGCCACTCCCACTACACTACTGTACAGTTTTAAAAATCTTCTTTACAGTTAGTCCCTATTCATGGAGACAAAAAACAGTCACTTGCAACTACACTACTTAGTTGCATTAAAAATCCACTTTATACTTTCCCACGTGTACCCCTTGCCAGATAGCCAGCTCACTTCAGTGATGTCCTCAAAACTGTCTATTACTGCTATTTTATATCCTAAACGTAAGTTAACTTTTACAGCATGTTACTTAATTATCAAAAGTACAAATCATACACAATGAATATATCATTCAGACTGGCTACATTCTGTAATCTTTAGATGAGTTTTCAATATGCATGTCAACAAGCCAGTCACTTTTTTTTTTTTTTTTTTTTTTTTTTTTTTTAATACTGAGCCTGGTGCAACTAAACTGCATAACACTGTTAATTTCTTTACAGCTAGTGCGACATCTTCAAAAATCCGGAAATGCAAATGACATTCAATTTCCATCCTAAAAGTACCTGTGAAATCAGATGCAAAATAATCTTTGGACAGAACTGTTTTCTTCTTAATGACATTGCCCATTTTGTTTAGTCTTGACTTGCAGTTGAAGTGCTAGGGTTTATTTACTGTTTGTTTACTAGGGTAGTGGGCCGATTCATAAAAAGCCATTTCGGCCACAGACCTAGTGCACTGTCTGGCTAACTGACTTTCACAGAATTACACAACAGGCAAATGGAGACAAAGGGAATCACTCTGAAATACATGGCAAAGCTCATTTAACAGTTCACAGCCCTAATTCCCCTGCACCAACTGCCAAGCTTCTGCAAATTTTAGTACGAAATACTGCTGTATTAATGGGGTATACCATACCAGCAAGAGATGTAAATGTGAATCCCCAACATAAACTGTATGTACCAAGAAAATAACATTTCAAACATGTTAAAGTGAACAATTATCTTTATTAAGGACGAATATAAGCATTAAGTCAACAACTACAGCTACTGAATACAGTTTATATCAGAGCACTTACAATTCACATTTCTGAATAAAATTAAATATGAACACTAACACCACAACATGCCACTAGCGGCTTCTACTTGTGCATATTCAATATCAGTATAATAAACCTGCACACATCTGGATTTCTGATTTGCTCCCTCAGTTCAAGACAATAAACAAAACTACAGACACTTCTTGTAGTTCATATTAATTTAGCTGACATTTAGTTCACCGTCTTGAGTTTAAATTCTTCATGTGTAATCTGTAAAATGACAGTTTATTCTAGTTTTATTTTCTTTCCATCCTTTCTGTGCTACCAATTAAAAAATGACTTCAATTACAAAAAAAAAAAAAAAAAAACAGCCTGGATTATTTTTCTTCCAGATGAACTTTTCCAGAAATGAAAGCCACATATATGAAAATGCATGCTGTTTTCTGGACTCTTCCAACCCAGTGACAGTTCTTGTTCTTCGATCACTGTAAAGAATGTATACAGGTACGGTCGGAGAAAAATATATGCATAACTAGAATGACACACAAACAGCATGAATTAAGAATTGTACAAAGAACAAAGTAGCCAGAAACTACATTGTAAAATGTATTTGTTTTATATTTTAAGGTAGTTTGGCAATACTTTGCATCAACTACACAAAAGCAAGCATCATCTTGATTATGGGACAAAACACCAGTGGTAAGGCTACTCCGCACACATTCCACACAGTGACTAAAAAGGCGACAGTTTATCCACATCATAGTAACCAGGATTATTTTCATATGTAATAACTACTTTAAAAAATCTGGTAGTTACGGCTGTCAATTTCCCTGCATTGAGCACACCTCAACTGCATCCCCAGTCTCTAAATTCTCAGCTTACTACTCTCCCTATATTCTAGCTAGGAAGAAAGCTGCAAACAGCATACAAGTCATAACTCAATTTCTACTTTAAAATTATTTCAGTTCAACAGTCCCTTACCACCCATAAAAAATAAATAGAATATACCCTTCTCTACTACTCTAATCTCTTGGCTGCATTGCAATATCAACTTACAAAGCACTGCAGCAGTTAGGAAGGGAACAATAGTACCTTCATATAAAATGACCATAGTCCACTGCAGCCTAGTTACTACTGCTGAAAATGGATATGAACTAGGAAATAAATTCCTCTAAGCCTCAACATTTTAAGATCTCTGGAAAAACAATGATTTCTTTACTGTAAGCGACAAATCACATTGGTCTCTAGCTTCCATTTAGGATATCTTTCTGTAAAAGAGTCTCTAGGTAGTACAGAAAGCTGCATTATAAAAGGACACAATACATTTCCCCCATCAAGTACCTAAGAAGAAACAAGTCAAACAATACCTAATGCAATTGTGAAACTAACTTCTTTCTATTCCATTTCCACCCACAAAATGACCTGCTCCCCTCTATACAGATAAAGTACAGTTGTGTACACTTACCATAAATGTAGATGTTAGAGTGTATTCACTGTTGCAGTCATCACATTTGGGTTATCTGCCTGCAGGTAGCAATCAGCCGGCCTGAATACCAGAATCTTGGATTCCTGTGTCGGATGCAGTCTCTTCCATGACGTCAGGTCATCAGGGGTATAAAACATGCAGCTGACGCCATTAAATAAGTTTTTCTTGCTCCAGATGTCAGGTGTCCCCACAATGGGAAGCAATTATATATTATGGTACCCCTCCAATAAAAAGCAAATTCACCAGAAAGCTTAAATACACCAAACAAGAAGAAAAGTTAGAGCCAAGAGAAGTCAGGGGGCTGGAGGGAGGGTAACCAGGACTGTAACAGTGAATACACTCGAGCATCTACATTTATGGTAAGTGTACACAACTGTACTATGTTCTTCGTGTTTCACTGTTGCAGTCACCACATTTGGGTTGATTCTCAAAGCTAAGGAAGGGAGGAGGAAGGTAGAGATATTAAGCCTTGCAAGACTGCAGTGGCAAAACAAGCTCTGGATTTAAAAAAAAAATAGGCATGTGGTAATGCTTGGTGAAGGTATGTACAGAGCTACAGGTAGCAGCTTCTAGGATGTCCCTGGTGGGGACACCTCTGACAAAGGCTAGAGGTAGACGCAGCCCTGGTGGAATGTGATCTTATCCTTTGTGGGGTAGGTTTTTCATGGTGCTTATAGCAGAAATGAATGCAGTGGGCTATCCACTTTGAAATGGCCTTCCCCTCTGCCCTTGCAGTAAAGCCAACTAGCAGCTGTTCAGATTTTCTGAGAGGCTTAGTCCTGTCCAAATAAAATCTAAGTTGTCTGTGCACGTCCAAATAGTGCAGTATTCGTTCTCCTTTGTTTTGCGGATTTGGGAAAAAGGTAAGCAAATGAATGGACTGATTAAGGGCCACACTAGACACCACCTTGGTCATAAAAGGATTGGTCCTGAGGGAAACCCTGTCTGCATGGAAGATAATGAAGGGCTCCACTGCCATGAGGGCCTGTAATTCAGACACTCTTCTTGCTGAAGTGATGGCTAGAAGGAAGGCTGTTTTCCAAGAAAGGAATTTCAACTCTGCAGATGCAGCTGGCTCAAAAGGAGGGAGAGTGAGTTTTTCCAATACAAAGTTAAGGTCCCAGACTGGAGTAGGGGCTCTCCTGTGGTGTCTTAAACTTTTGGCCCCTCTGAGGAATTGCTTTAGCAGGGGGCGAGAGAAGAGGGGTGGTTCAGAATTATAATGTGCTGAAATGGCAGAGGCATGAATTTTAATAGACGAGAAGGATAGGCCCTTGTGGAGCAATTCTGTTAAGTACTGAAGAATATGAGGTAAGTTGGGCACTGTGTCCATCCCCCGAGTCTGGCTCCAGGAAAACAATATCTTTTCCACTTGTCAGCATAGGATTTTCTAGTACTAATAACATCTAGCATCTTCTTACTGAGGGATGCTATTGGACAGTTCAAGGAATTAGCCAGGCTGCAAGGTCCAGGGTTTGAAGCTGAGGGTGCAGAATATGGCCCACCTGCTGGGACAGCAGGGAAGGAGTCTGAGGCAGGTGTCACGGTTCCAGCAGTGTCCTACTGTGCAAGAGGGGGGTACCAGTGCTGGCATGGCCAGTCCGGTGCAATCAGTATAGTCCTTGGTTTGTCCTGTTTGATCTTTAGCAAAACCTTCAAGGGGGAAAGACAAACAGAGGCTTTCCCAGGTAAAGGACAGGGCCATCCACTTTCCAAGCTTGAATGTGGGAAGTCCTTGTGCAGAATTTGTCCAACTGGTAGTTTTGAGGGGAGGCAAACAGGTCTATCTCTGGGGTCCCCCATTTGTTCAAGAGGTTGAATATTTTTGGTTTCAGTGGTCCATTTGTGTGGGTCCATGAGATTTCTACTTAGGTTGTCTGCCAGTGAATTTAGCTTGCCTGGCAGGAACTGGGCTTGTAGGTGCACTTGGTAGCTCAAGGCTGTGTTCCACAGAGCCATGGCTAGTCTGCAGAGAGGGTACGAGTGGGTTCCCCCCTGCTTGTTTATGTACCACACAACTGTGGTGTTGTCTGCCTTTAACAATAATTGTCCTGGAAGAATGTGGTCCTTGAAGGCTGACAGGGAATTCTGTACAGCTAACATTTCTTTTTGGTTGATATGCAGGTGCATCTGTCTCGGGTTCCATTTGCCCTTAATGCACTGCCCTGCCAAGTGAACCCCCCCATGCATAGTCTGATGCATCTGTTGTTAGGGTTTGGGTGGCAGGGGGTAGAGTGAAATGTGAAAGGGAGCCCTTTGTTGTGGTAGCAGGCCACTGGCCACAAAAGGAACTCTGTCTTTATACAAGGAATGATAGGAATCATTGATTCCAGGTCATGAGAATGTTGACACCATAGGCTTTTTAGATACCATTGCAGTTTCCTCATATGCATATGCAATTTGTAGAATGCAAGAGGCCATGAACCCCAGGGCTTGCAGAATTTTCCTTGCAGATAGCTGGGTCTTTGTGGCCAGTTGTTTGAAGTAGGTTGTTAAATAAACTTGTTTCTCTGGAGTGAGGAAAGCCATCTGGGAAGTTGTGTTCAAGCTTGCTCCCAGGAATACAATTTGTTGGCAGGGTACTAGGTGAGACTTCTTTTCATTTATGGTGTACCTCAATGAGTTTAGAAGTTTCTTTACGAATGCCAGATGCTTTAATAGCAATTCCTGGCTTTCTGCCTGAATCAGACAATCGTCCAAGTACGCCTGCACAATGCAATGACTGGAGCTAGGCACTTTGTGAATACCCTGGGCACAGTAGATAAGCCAAAGAGAAGTGCATACAACTGAAAGTACATGGAGCCTGCCCTGAAGCGTAGGTATTTCCCTGCAAGATTTCCTTATTGGAATGTGCAGGTAAGCTTCCTTTAAGTCTAAGGTTGCCAACCAGGCATCTTTGCCTATCGTAGGAAGCAGCTGTTGAAGTGTTGGCATCTTGAATTTTGGGATTACCAAAAAAGTGTTTAGAATAGAGAGGTCCAGGATAGGATGCCAGGAGTGGTCTTGTCTGGGTACCAGGAAGTCTTGAATAAAAACCTTGTCCCCGTTCTTCTGCTGGAACAGGTTGAATAGCCCTGATACTTGTGAGAGAGAACTTGCTGTTGAGCCTCTGCCCACTGAATTGGGGATAGGTCTGTCTGGCCAACCGTTTGGGGTTGGTAGGGTGTGGAAGTGGAATCTGGATCCTTGGGAAACCCATTTGTCCTGGGTAATGAGTTCCCAGTTTTTTGCATGCAGGGTGAGCTTTCCTCCTAAGGAAGCAGATAGTTGAGCAGGGCTTGGAAGGGTTAAGGTAAAGTCATTGCGCCATTTTTCCATAGGGGGGATTCTTACTACTCCCTGCTTTGGAAGTGAAAGCCCCCCACTGCTTAGGCTTGTGCGTAGCCTGAGACTGTAACCTAAGTGGTCTACTGTTCCTGGGTTTGGACTCAGAAAGCCTGGAAGAGGCGGTAAAGGACCAATTCTTTGAAGGCCAATGCCTACTAAATCTGGGAGGCTGTACTTGCAGGAAATCTAACAGTTTGTAGAGATTTAGCTTTTTCCTCCATCTTTTTGAGGACTACTTCTGTTTTGTTGCCAAACAGGCAGTCTTGGTTTAAGGGAGCATTCAGTAATTTAGCTTTAACACGATCTGGTAAGTTTTGCTCCTTAAGCCATGCATGCCTTCTAAGTGCAGACCCAGTGACAGCAGCTCTGCAAGATGCTTCTAGAGAGTCAAAACCACATTGCAAAGTATGTTTACCAACTTGTTCTGCAGAATGCATTAAATCCTGTAATTCTTTGTGTTCAGCAGAGTCAGGAATCAACATCATTTTATGTTTAAGCAGCCCCATAATATGCTGCTGATACTTTGACATATGAAACTGGCAATTTAAAGCCCTAATGGCCAAAGTAGCAGAAGTATATACCTTCTTACCCCATCTGTCCAAGGCTCTAGAATCTCTATCAGAAGGGGGTAGGGTTTTTGGCAGCAGTAGCCTTAATGCCCTTTGGTCCTTGAGAAATGGTCTCTGGATCTGCAGCAGGATTCTTGAAGAGGAACTTGAGAGTCAGGTACTCTAATACCGGTCAGGTTTTCTGGGAGCTGGAGGTAAAGTGACTGGGGAAATGCTAGATTCCAAGAAAGCATCATCTACAATGTCCGGAACAGGAGGGATAGCTAAAGGCCTATGTTGAGGAAGGAATAGGAATTCCCTAAGCCTCTTTTTGGAGTCAGAGTAATCATGGCTTTCCCAGCGTAAATGCTCCCCAAGAGTATGCAAGGTTTCACCAAAAGAGAAATCTCCTGGAGGGGAAGCAGAGGGAATGGAATCCTCTGCATCAGAATCCTCATAGGTAGAAAGGGGCAAATCCTGGTAATCAGAAGAAACAGAAATATCAGATTCCTGATCAGAAGAATCAGAAGGAAAATCAGTTCTAGGTCTCAGAGGGGGAAGGCTGGCTTCCCCTAATTAAGGTAATAAGGTCTTCAGCCATTCTAAGCATTTGTTTTTTTAGGGATCTATATTAGATCAGTGAACGCTTAAACAAGCGAACGCTGACTGATCGAACTTATTTAAGCGAATGTTCAATATATAGAAGCAACAGAAACCCAAATTTTTTCCTAGGGAAAGAATTTGATTGTCCGTTTCTGCTGCTTCTGTATTTTCAGTACTGTGGTGGAAAGTTACGGGTCGGATTCAGGTAAGTGTGCGATTGTGTGGATGTGAGTGTTAGGGTGGGTTAAGTGAATTAGGGCTCGGGTTAGGTATGTGTGCGATTGTGTGGACGTGAGGGTTAGGGCAGGTTTAGGTGAGTTAGGGTTAGGGATCGGGTGAGGTGAGTGTGCGATAGTGACGGACCTTAGGGTTAGGGTTTGGGTTAAGGTAAGTGGATAGTTAGTGGTGTGTGCATAGTTTAGTGTAGGATTAGGTGTCAGATTTTTATATGTGTGGATTTCTGTTTGGTGTGCTTGTGTTGTGTGTGTGTGTGTTTTGGATCAGCAATTTTTTTCCCTAGGGGGGGAAAAAAAAAACGCTGATCTGACAGTTCGAGATTGTAAGCTTTCGCTTACATAAGGTCGATCAATCAGCGTTCGCTTTTTTAAGCGTTCACTGATCTAATATAGACCCTTTTTTAGGCATATGGGCCTGAGCATGCGGTTTGGATTTCGATTTTCTAGGCGTGGGTAGAGTTTTAGGCCTGGATGAAGGAAGATGGCACTGGTTTAAAATGCAAGTCTGTAGGCCTGAATACACCCTCAGAAGCCGGTGCCAGCACAGTGGCTCCGGACCCACCCAAGGTAGAGACATCCGCACGTTCCATAGTCGAAGAGGCATCTTGTGGCATACCGGACTCCAAATGGGTCTCAGTAGAGGCTTGCGAATCTGAAGTAGCAGGTATCAGGGGCTGTGAAAATGCTTCACTGAGTACCAGCGGACTGGCGACTAGCTTAACGGAAGCGTCGTCAGCAGTTTTGGAACTATGCGGTCTGTCTCTGTCTTAATCCTTATATTTTTTCGGAATATCGGTAGTCGAATGGGCTTACTAAAGCTATTTCTGGATAGTTAAACTGAGTACCAAAACAATTTGCTGCAAATATAGACAGATTAATAGTTCGGGGGTTGAACAAGGCTCAAAACCGACAGCAAGGGACGTTGTGGTCTGGGCCTAGGCAAGGAATGCAGTACGAATTAAAATCTTTATGAGGTATTTGCTTTCCACAGGTAATGCAATTAACTTTTACTGACTTGGTTAAGAGCAAGAAAAAGGACCCCCAATGGGGTACTTAGCTTTTTTGAAGACTTCGGTTCTGAAACTCGAAAATGAAAATTTCAGGAGTTGGCCGACCGGCACTTGCGAACTGCTTCTGCTTCGGGCATGAAAGACTGGTGTAATGGCGTTGGCTGCATGTTTTATACCCCTGACGACCTGACGTCATGGAAGAGGAGACAGCATCCGACACAGGAATCCAAGACTTTGGTACTCAGGCCAGCTGAGGGCTACCTGCAGGCAGATAACCTAAATGTGATGACTGCAACAGTGAAACACGAAGAACATCCTACTGTTACAACACGTATGAAGCAAAAGAGTTCTTGTTCCCCTACAGAAAAACATATGCAAACCGGAATGCATAATTACTCCATACTTAAGTACAACTTGGAGTGCCGCTCAAATATCAGGTAAATGGCATCATGGCCGAGTGCTGCTATAGCATGAGACTCAACCTTAATAATGCTAAGAAAGGTGCTTAATTGTTAAGCACCCCCTATGCCAACATCAATTCTGGCACTACAGTAGCACTGAACGAGGGTGTTATTTATTTGACCTCAGCATAAACAGTGACAGCAGAACATGAAATGTGTTAAAACTGTTGGTTGTCTATAGTACAGTCACTAAAAACATATTTGGAAACCAGTTGCTTCCCTGACACAGGGACTATGTAAAGACTACAGTGGTTCCCAACTGCATTAGTCTTTCAAAGCCAGAACAACCCTTCACATTTTTTAATTCAATACAACTATATCTAGAAGTACATGGAGCAGACAAATCTCCATCGACTGCAGAGAATTATGATCAGATCTCCAATCGTAACTTAAAATTGTGTTCTTGATATGGAGGTGAATTTCTTGGCATCCATGTCTTGAGCACATAATAACGGTGTTAAATGGGCAACCCTATCATAATCCTCTATGTTAGTTATTCACCTTTGACAGCTACTCAGCCCATCTCCTAATCAACTAGATAAGTTAAAGAACACATTCCAAAAGCTAATTTTCACCCACCTCTGAGAAATATTCCGTCTTTTTCCTGTATTTGTGAATTTTATTGCCGTTTCGTACTCAAACTTCATAAGTAAGGTATCTGCTACTATTATATGTAAAGCTACATCTCAAAACCTCTGAGTATCTTTAAACAGTATCGTATTATTTTTCAAATACCTGGTGAATGATACCCCATGTAGACTCTGAATTCCAGCTTGGTACCTTTATGTTGGTACTTTAGCCTTAATTTACATACATTTGTCAAAACTGCATATATTAAACACTTACAAGCTACCTGAAGATGGCATCAAGGAAATACTTACTACTCATCATATCCTGACTATGTTCTTCCAAAGATGATTTTATAACTGACACTATATTCCAGGTGGTATCTTTTCAGAAGTCTATATATCTATAAATCATACTTCACAACTGTCCAGATTTATGCCTCTTATTTTTAGTATGTTCCGCATAAAATTTGTGGTTTTCTGGCAAATCACCGAGGACTGAAGTCATTAAATACTAAATAATGACAGTTCGAGTTTCAGACTTCATATCCTTCAAAAAAATACAAAATGGTGTCATTTCACCTTTCTAACTTTATAGGAACAATATTTAAAGTCTGTCCCTATTCTGGGGCCTTTGCCCAGATTTTTTGTGCTGTGAGGTTGAGAGGTATGCTATAAACATTTATATCTATATACGTATATGTTTACAAATGTAGAGATGCACCACACAGACAAAAAAACATCCTAGAGATGTCGCCTCTTGTACATTCCAATATCCAATTGACCTCTGCTGCTAGTGTGTGATATGCTTGCTTTTTTGCATATCATCTGACATGATTATTCCCAGGGTTCCCTCCCACTTTTGCTGTTGTTGCTTCCCTCCAAATGTACATTCTGTCTATGGGTTATTATATCTCAGATGAATTGTTCTGCTCTATATTTAATGTCTGTTTCAGACCATTCATTCAATCTTGCCAAGTCCATTTTTTCATGATTTCTACACTTTACTAGACGTTAGCACTCAGCTGCATTTTTTGGCCATCAGGGAAAAAAAAAAAAAGGCAGACTTTTCCTTTCCTGCCATCTGCAGTGTCACTCATATGATGAAACTTATCAGGCACTGTACTACTCTGCAGATCCTTATTAATAGTCATCCTCTTGTTCAAGTGGAATCCCACTCAGTTTGTCATTTTATCTAACAAGTACTTTATTCATGTCACTACCCCAACACCCATTTCAAGTCTAATATACCTGCTCATCAACCTTCTGTACGTGTGTGGTACAGTGACAAATGTCTTTGGAAAAAAAAAACTAAATAGGGATTCACAGAATCTGATGGACATTTTTGCTGATAACTGGCTAACAGTCCGGCTCCAGTATGGAAACTTCATGACAAGAGGGAGTGAGTTACCTGCAATTCATGCCACTACCTTAACAGCCATTTCAAGTCTAATTTATCTGCTCATCAACCTTTTGTAAGTGTGGTACAGTGACAAATGTCTTGAAAAAAATCTAAACAGGCATTCCCAGAATTGGATGGAAATTACTTTTTCAGGTAACTGGCTAACAGGCCTGATCCAGTACGGAAAGAACATTACAGAGGGAGGGAGTTACCTGCAATACATGGAGGAAACTTGTCAATGGCATTAGAAAACTATAAGAAGAAAGGTGTTAAGAGTGCACTAGCCTCAGTGACGGAGGACAGCAAGTGCAAAGAACAATTTTATTGAAATTTTAAGTAAATCAGAAGATAAAACAGGACATATGTAGGGAGATCTCATCACAAATCTGAACAATAAAACTGTATATGGCAATTTTCAGCGTATATGCAAATTATCATAGAGCTGAAAAAAGGAGGAAGGACAGCTGCTGAAAATTAACAAATGGAAGGTGCTGAAAGAGTGCAGTAAGCATCAGATCTGGGTAAGGACTGCCCACACAGACAGAAGAGGCAGTGAAAAACTGGAATGACTGACGGAGAGCTCAGACAAACATTACATAGGAATTGCAACAAAAAAGAACCTGCACCAAAAGAAATGTGCCAAAAATAGCAAAAAGTATCAACGGAGGTAGGATTTGGTGGGACAGAAAAGTGAAACAATGCAAATGACAGACAACATATGAGACTACTCTGCAAGAATCTGAACAAGTACCTGCTGGAGTGCCCCACAAAGTCTTGGGGCTTAAAACATTGCCTAACAATAAATATGTGGTGCAAAGCAGTGCTGGGACTTTCTCCTTTTAAAATGATCTATAGATACTCATGCCCTCTATAAGGAGTTAAACTATGTTTGCCTTAAACATCATATCATGAGAAATGCTATTTTCTTGTTGGTAGATGTAGCAAAAGTACAGTACAACAGTTCCTTAGAACTGCTTGTGGTGAACAAAGGTGTGGCATCAGAGAGTAAGCTGGCTAAAGTACACATGCACAGAAATAGCAACACAACCTGTTGCTGTCACAGATGGATACAAGTCTGAAAAGCAGGATGAAGGGTGAACATGCACTTACTCAATTTCTTAACATAAAGAAGGAAATACTTACCTTGCAGAATTCTACAGATACTTTAATTATGGAGGCCTAACACACCACTAGTGAATACACCACTTTCTCTAGCACTTTTAGTCACAGGGCCAGTTATATACTGTTGCTCATCTGAACTTCTGATTCTCAATGTGAGGAAAAAGGATACTTTTATTGCAGCAATTTCTGTTACTTAGGAGCAAGAGAAGAACATATGACATGCTACTTACGGACATTCTTCATCTGTAAAAAAGCAGAAAACATGCTAACAAGAACACTGTACATGAGAGGTTACACAAAGAAAAAAAAGAACAGGTGAAAATGATGGCTTAAAATAGTGAAGTGTTCTACAGGTAAAATGAAGTCATAGAAATATGGAAATCTTTAAGGGTTTAGGCAAGTAAAGATGTAGGTGAATGCAGTCAGCAAAAAAGGTGGCACTGTATGGAGAAATGTCAGCAAACGGAGATCAGAAAGAGCAGTCACTAAACAGCAATGTTCTTCACCTCTAACAGCTGTAATGATTAAGTCTCTTGCTGTAGTGTGTATGTATGTATATATATATATATATATATATATATATATAGAGAGAGAGAGAGAGAGAGAGAGAGACCAGGCACCATAGAGTGTTGTAAGTTTTCAGACAGCTTTAAAAAGCTGTAAAATAGTTCACATGTACACACCTGCACACACCCAAACCAACTCAGAAAATTTCCTCACTTAATGCACTCTGACCAGTTGTAAATGATCATACGCCAACACATATCACATGGAAAAGTGACTACCACAGCAGCCTCTATAAGGAGCTTCAAGAAAACTAGCTCACAGATAACTGGTGCTCTCAAGCAGTGGACTGGTCAGACATAACCATCTCTTGGAAATCAAAGCCTTAAATTTGTTTTCTATCAGTAATCTTCCTTAACACTAGATAAGGCATCAGAGGAACTGATAAGAATTAAGATAAATAGAATATTCTGGCTTAGCAAAGCAGTGTCTGTAAAGTAGCTGAAGATTAAACTTGGAGAACTTAGGAACTACCAGAGACAAGAAAAGTAAAAGCATGTACTGAGCTCGGACACTATCAATAATCACCTAACAATATGACAAGCAAAGAAGAGTTACAGTACTCCCCAATAAAACAAAAATACAACTTCTGGAAGAATGCAAATAGTTTAGCTTGAAAAACTCTCTCAGCTACACAGGACCCACTATGCTTCTAAACAGCAGATAAACTATGACAACATTTTTCCACAATTACATTCAAATTCTCAAATATCATCCAAACCTTATCCTATCAAGGACAAACTAGTGACAAGAATTTCAAGTCTGGATCTACTAATGTTCAAATTACTTAGGACAGTAGAACTGACTAGCTTAACGGAAGCGTCATCGGTAGGTTTGGAACTGTGCAGTCTGTGTCTGTCTTTATCCTTACTTTTTTTTTCGGAAGATCTGCTGTTGGATGGCTTACTGAAGCCATATCGGAATTTGAGGACTGTAAGTGAAAATATCTAGGTACAATAAAGGCCCGACGACATAGTTCTGGCGTTAAAGCACAAAAGTGACAGTGAGGGACGTTGTGGTCTGGGCCTAAACAAGTGACGCAGCAAGAATGAAAGTCTCGGTATGGTATTTGCTTAACAAAGGTGAGACAATTGTTAACTTTTTCTGACATCGGATCCCCAACGGGGTACTTAACTTTAGAATACTTCAGCTTCAATTCAGAGGATGAAACTGAGGTATCGGCCAACCGACACTCGTGCGAACTGCTTCTGCTTCGGGCTCCTCAGCAAGAAAGACTGGTATAATGGCGTCGGCTGCCTTACTTTATACTACTGACTAACTGATGTCAGTCCTGAAGTGACGGCAACCGAAGTAGAAATATTAAGCCTCTGTTATTCGGGCCGGCCGAGGGCTATCCTGGCAAGGATGACCCAAATGTGATGACTGCAACAGTGAAACATGAAGAACATCTTTTATTGGCCTGAAGTTTCCAGAGATTTAACCCTTTATTGCAACAGTAACTGTCTGGATAAACAGCAGTATTACTGATTGAAGGGGTAGAGCCAGAAATGTGTAAGACAGCAAAACCATCCTTCTCCAAGACTGCTGATGCACACAGTTGAGTAGTGTCATTTTATCAGCATAAGTGGTTCTCCAGCTAGAATATCAGACAAAGTGGTCATCACTAGCTCTTCAGTTACCTCACAACATAAGACTTGATACTCAAAGCCACTATTTAGTCTGTGGATTACACCTCCAAAAAATTCAAGAAAAAAGGCCTTTATACAGCAATCTTTCAAGATGTTTTCAAAGCCTTGGATCCTGTAGATCACACACTGAAGGCTTAAGACTAAGAAGACAGTTGTAAGCACACCGACACTAGAATGTTCCACTGGCAGTCAGGAATAAAGTGAGCAGTGGAATGGCAGACTGCACTATCACAACAATGCAAGTCACAGAAAAGACTCCCTCAGATCCACTGCAGTACCCCGTCCTAATCTTGACATAGATTAATAAAATACATCTAGACATGAAGTACAACTATGCCAGTGAATGGATGACTTCACAATGACTCACTATAACACCCTCAATAAACTCTCACATGAAATGCAAGATACAGTTATTCTCCCACACAGAGTGGATTACCTGTAGTAAGCTGCTTCTCAATGAAAGAGAGAAGTAAAGTACTCTACTTTGGTAAGCAAGCACATAATGTCAAAGCCCGCCAAAAATAGCCTCACTCAGATCAAAACATGTATGGTACCCTAGCTATAGAGAATCTTAAACATTTACAGGAAAAACTCAATGCCTACAACAGAAGTGCTAAATTTACTGCTAACCTTCTCCTAACTACACACTGTGTACTAAACAAAGTGGATGACTTTCAAAAAAAGAACGTCATGAAACAAGAAGTTATGTACTCACCATAACGTTCGATGTATGTAGTCCATCTCGCCTCACATGCTTACCCGTGGGTTCGGAGCCGAATATCGGCTCCGACTCAGCCAAACTTTTCTAGCTCGAAGTCTTCTATTGGCTGGGCTAAGAAGGTATCCCATGCTGCACTGCTCCATATCCCCAGATCTAGTTTGCTGCAAACACCACACTCATATCCCATGCATAACAACATCCAAGTAAAGAGGAATAAACTAAAGGTGAAGGGAGCTCTAAAAACCAGACCTAACCTCCAGATCCTCCAGGATGGGGGAAGGTGGGAGGGTAAGTAAGAATGTGAGGCAAGATGGACTACATACATCGAACGTTATGGTGAGTACATACCTTGATGTTATGTAGTCCAATCTCACCTACATTCTTACCCGTGGGACAGTGTTCCCAGCACCTACATCCTGGGAGGCTCAGAGGAAGATACTCCTGAGTACTGGGAAGACCTGTCCCTAGATACCACGTCTAGCTTGTAATGAGTAACAAATGTGTGAGGAGATGCCCAGGTAGCTGCTGCACAAATATCATCCATAGACAATCTGGCCTGATAGGCTGTAGATGTAGATACAGCCCGAGTAGAGTGAGCCTCGACTGGAAACGGTAGGTCTTTACCTCCTGAGGAAAAGTGAAAGAGATGCAATTTGATATCCATCTGGATAGGGTGATTTTGGAGACAGGGGACCCAATTCTGTTTTCCGAAAAGGAGACAAACAGTTGATCAGATTTTCGGAGATCTTTGGTTCTGTGCAGATAGAAACGTAACTGTGTACATTCAAATGATGAAATGTAAATTCTGCCTTGTTTGAAAAATGGGGAAAAAAACAATGACAACTCAGCAGATTGATTAAGATTAGATATGGACGCCACTTTAGGAAGAAAAGAAGGGTTTGGTCTAAGAGAAACCCTGTCATTATGAAAGATCAAGTATGGAGGTTTGATAGAAAGAGCTTGAATTTCTGAAACGCGCCTGACAGATGTGATGGCTATTAAAAAGGCAGTTTTCCAGGTCAAGAATTTTAAGTAACAGGTAGCTGCAGGCTCAAAGGGTGGTGAAGTAAGGGCTTGCAGAACAAAATTTAGATCCCAGGGCATGATCGGTTCTGAGAGAGTAAGACGGAGTAACAGACTAGGCTCATTAGCAACATGAAAATTAGAAATCGCTGCCAATTGAACTTTAATGGTAGTGGATGCGGAGCCCTGACGGAAAAGCATAGACAAAAACTCCAAGACGGAAGCAATTGGAGCTGTGTAAGGGTCAATTCCTTGGGTATGAGCCCAAAAAGAAAACCTCTTCCATTTGCTGGAATAAATCTTCCTACTAGAGGGCTTATGAGAGGAAGATAAAATATGAACTACCTCAGGTGAAAAGTGATGAAGCCTAACTAACAATGGAAGTGGAGTAGCCAGGCTGTCAACCGGAGGGTCCGCAGAGAGGGTTGGAACTGTCCCGACATGTGTGTCAGTAAGTATGGCCGTGGGTCCAGAGTCCAAGGTGTGTCCACAATGTAGGGATGGAGAAAGAGGAACCAGACTTGACGAGGCCAGTGTGGAGCAATTAGAATCATTCTGCTTCCCAAGGATTGCGCTTTCTGAATCACTTTTGATAGCAAGGGAAACGGAGAGAAAGCATAAAGCAGACCGGGGGGCCAATCGTGGACTAGAGCGTCCTTGGGTGACTCCCCCTGTGGGGGGGATCAGCGTGAAGTAGCTGCTGCATTTGGCATTGAGGGGGCTGGCAAAAAGGTCGCAGCAAGGCTGACCCCATCTGCTGAAGATTCGTTCTGCAACTAGACGATTCAGGGACCACTCGTAAGGCATCAGAATAGCTCTGCTTAGCCTGTCTGCTATCACGTTGGACTTCCCCGGAATGTGTGTTGCCAACAGAAACCATTGGGAAGATACTGCCCACTGCCACACTCGCATGGCCTCTCTGCACAGGGGGTATGATCTGGTTCCTCCCTGCTTGTTCAGATACCACACCACTGACATATTGTCCGAGTGTATTGCAATAGTCCCGAGAGGCAGAAAGCTTTGAAGTGCCTGCAACGCAAGTAGCACTGCTCTCATCTCTAGGACGTTGATATGCAGATGTATCTCGTGATCTTGCCACGTGCCTTGGACTCTCCTGCCGAGATAATGCCCCCCCCCCCCCATCTGGGAGGCGTCCGTGGTCACTGTGGCAAAGGGTTGTGGAACGAAGGGTTTTCCCCTGTCCAAATTGTTGGTGCAAAGCCACCCACTGAGATCCTGTTTGCATCTGTCCGTGAGCAAAATAGGGTGGGAAAGTGGAAGTCTCTGGAGAGACCATTGAGCAAAGAGGAGCCATTGAAGGAGCCTCATGTGCAATCTCGCTAGAGGGACTAACATAATTGTTGCTGCCATAGTCCCCAAGAGTTGGAGAACCCATCTTGCCTTCGCTTTCCTCAGGGGTAGCAGGGAGTGCACCTGTTGCTGTAAGACTCTGATTCTTTCCTGCGTTAGAAAGGTTCGCATTTGAACGGTGTCTAGCTCTGCACCTATAAAAATAACACGCTGTGAGGGCAACAAGGCAGATTTTTCCCAGTTCAGTGTTATGCCCAACTGTTGACAGAGTGTGATGGTAGCGTCCCTGGTTTGGATTAGTAGATGCCTGGTGGGGGTGGTGAGGAGCTAGTCATCCAGATACGGAAACACTTGGAATCCTTGACGTCTCAAGTGAGCTGTCACCACCACCATACACTTGGTGAACACCCTGGGGGCTGTGGTGAGACCAAAGGGCAGGGCTCGAAACTGAAAATGACTGGCTCCCACCCGGAAGCGTAGGTGATTCCTGGATGCCTTGTCCATTTTGATATGGTAGTAAGCATCCTTAAAGTCGATGGAGCACATCCATACTTCTTTTCCCAACAATGGGAGAATTGACCGTAGTGTGACCATACGGAACATGGACTTTTGTACATAGTTGTTCAGTTGGCTGAGATCTAATATGGGTCTCAGGTTCCCTGTTCTTTTCGGCACCAAAAAGAATCTTGAGTGAGTTTCCTAATCCGATCTGGTCTGAGGGGACATGCTGGATGGCTCCTTTTCCTAGCAGCTTTGAAACCTCTGAAGCTGCGTGATTCCTTTGACTGGGTGGAACGCCCGGGATTTTTCTGACTGGAGGGGGGGATCTGACAAAAAGGGAATGACAACCTCCAGAAATTATTCGTAATACCCATCGGTCCTGGATGATGCTTTGCCAGGCTTCCAGGTATAACTATATTCGACCCCCGACTGGCTCTGGAAACGCACAATTGGGCATCCCATCAGGAACAACGGTAGGGAGAGCCGCGAAAGGAATCGCAGTCTCCTGAATTGTGGGGGGCCCCTCTGCCTCTAGGGTGGCATCTCCCTGAATAACCTCCCCCTCCTCTACCTCTGGAGGGGGGCTCACCTTGTGCACCGGGAAAAAACCTCTGTGATTTTTTGAACCACATCTTCCCACCCCTCTGGGCCTTGGGGTAAGGCCTAGAGGGAAGGGAAAAACGGACCCCTACAGCAGACAAGAGTCTTTCCCTCTTACTCGCACCTGGTGAGGGTGTCTTTCACCTTGGTTCCGAACAAAGAACCACCATCAAAGGGGGCGTCAGTGAAAGAAGACTTGAAGGCCTCCGCGAAATGACAAAGGCGCATCCAGGCTTGCCTTCTAAGGGTGACTCCTGAGCTTGCTGCCCTACTCGCTCCCTCGGCTGCATATAAAATGAGCCGCATGGAGGAGTTAACGATGGAATTGAGGGTAGACACCTGGGCATTAACCATCTGGGCCACCGCCTCAGGAACGTTATCCGAGAGAGTATCTCCTAACTTCTTGAGGAGATCTCTCTGGAGCAGAGTAAAATGAGACAGGTAGTTCAGCGACCGTAGGGTAAAGGTTGCTAACGAGAGGGTACGCTTCCCGTACTGGTCCATGGTCCTAGACTCCTTGTTAGGAGGATGGACGGAGGAAGAAGTCTCGGCTACTTCCTTCTGATTGGCCACCGCCACCACCATGGCATCCACAGGGACTCCTTTGGACAAAAACTCCTTACCCGGGGGAGCAGACAGAAATTTATTGGGTCTCCTGGGTATGGGTTCCACAGAACCAGGGTTCTCCCACACCCTCCGACAAATTAAATCCAGGAGCTCGTTGAAGGGTTGGGACACCCAGAAGGCGGAGGGCTGAGCACCAAAGGCCTTTAGGAAGACAGACTCCTCCTCGGAGGGGGCTTTGGACGGCCAGTCACTTCTCTGTTTCAATATCTCCAGGATGTCGGAGAAAGAAACATCGTCAGAGGATGACTTGGGGGACCCCTCAGATTCCTCAAGGTCAGTATTTGAGGTGAGACACTCATCCTGGGAGTCTATGTGCTTCCTCTTGCACGTTTTCTTTCTAGGGGGCTCCCCAGGCAAGAACTCTGAGGGGCCCTCAGAAACTTGGGGACCACTCGTGGGGGTATCCCTAGGCCTTGGGGTTCCGCTATCTACAGATAGGTGGTGATCAGAGGCTCTCACTGGAGTGGTAGGGGACAGAATGACCGACCCGCATGATGTGGCTGAAGATCTGGCCAGCGCACTCCGCATGGCCTCGAAGGCAGGCCCCCCCCCCAAGTCAGAGGACTGGCCAGCCTCCGAGACCATGACAGGAGTTTGGGGTTCCTCGCGCAGAGGCACCGAGCGGGAGACTAGGAACCGAAAGGTGTCCCCCTCGGGCCCGACTGAAGAATCCAGAGTCCCGAACCTCGTGGACAGCTTCCGATGGGGTCGGAGCTGATGTCGGCACCGATAAGCCCGGTGGGGCCATCAGAACCGACCTAGGAACATCACACGGAGTGGAGCATTCCGTCTCCGAAGACAGAGATGCGCTCGGAGGAGGAATAATCGAGGAAGGTATCTGGACGGGCTCCAGAGCCGTCTGGGACGGAGCAGAGAACAATTTAGCCAAAACCGGTGACTGAAGGAGCCTCTGCACCACCCGATTGACATCCACATCTGAAAGTGTCCTGGAGGATTTGGAGGACAGGGAAGGAGATCGGGATCTCCTCTCAGGTGACACTGGTCTAGTAACTGGGTGATCGGCTCCAAAGAGGTTCCGACGCCGGTTCCATCAACACCAACACTTCCTGCGGCCCCGAGGACAGTGGAGCCGAGGAGGTCGAAGCTAGTTTCATTACTTTCTCCGGTGGCTCCGAGGAGAATGAAGGAGCCGGAGATCTCTTTTGATTTTGTGCATTTTGGTTTTGAACTGGAAGCAGAATCCATGGCCTCTTCGAATGAGGGTTTCAAGAGTCCCTTCAGAATTAACTTATTCTTTCTTTCTTGGAGCACCATGGGACTAAAAGCATGGCAGAAGTTGCAGGACTCCTGCAGGTGGATTGCTCCCAGACAATAAATGCATACTGAATGTCCATCGGTGATGGACATCTTGTAACTACAGCACTTTTTAAAACCCGAAGGTTTGTGCTCCTTGGAATCTTTGGACATCTTGAAAGATCAATCACAAATACCAATACAATGAGCAAGTCACTGCCTGACTGGAAAAACAACTATTCACACAAAACACCAAACTAAGCACAGGAACAAATTTTTCACAAACAGCAGCACACACAATCCTCAGAAGGGACATGCACTAAGACGACTAAGTTTTTAGACCAAACTCACATACAGAACAAGGAAGACAGACACTAAAATCTCTAATTCAAACTGTTTTAGATAGCAAAAACAAACACAGGGACAAGAAAGGGGACGGACTAGGTTGTCTAACTGAAATGGGCCTAGCCCATTGGAACAGCTAGTGGGATACCACAAAAAACAATCTCACTACAGATATACCCAAAAAACACCAAATAGAAATAGCTATTAAAATAGCTTTTGTTTGTAACAAATTCTCTCAAGAAGAATTAGAAAAAGGGTACTTAGCCACAGCCAAGAGCGAGACCATGTCCGAGCTACATGAGCGGCAAACGAGATCTGGGGATATGGAGCAGTGCAGCATGGGATACCTTCTTAGCCCAGCCAATAGAAGACTTCGAGCTAGAAAAGTTTGGCAGAGTCAAAGCAGATATTCGGCTCCGAACCCACGGGTAAGAATGTAGGTGAGATTGGACTACATAACATCACCAGGTTTTCACATACAAAATATTTAATTGCTTTACATTTTTCAAACTAATGAATCTTTACTCCCACTCTACAACAAACAGCAAGAAAGTGGGCCAAATCAAAACCTAAGAAAGCCACACTGGCATTTAAGCAGAGGAAAGGATGTAAAGCTGGAAGACTGACAAACGGTGTCAGCTGGCTCCTTAGCATAAGTATGAGACCAGATGATGCAAATCTTGACATGTCAAAAAATAAACTTTGGTTAGAACAGACAATTCTACAATTTTGGGTTACACTTCATGCATTTCTGCAGAGGGGGGAATGGTACATATATTAACTCTGAGACTGCTATACCTCAAAGCAGGGGCTACTCTGAGATGTGGCAATCTCGGATATTTGCTCAATATGAACTGGAATTTCTCAGTTCACGCATTAAACAGGCACTTGTATTAGCTGTCAAGGAAGACGACCCTAGTGGAATAGAGATGGGAAAAGCATGACCAACAGTCATGGGAGATTTTTGAATGTTTCAGAAGCAATCTGGGAGATTCATACACTCGAGAATTAAAAAAAAAAAAAAAAAGTAGTCGTCTTAGACCACAAGTGGTTCAGGCAACTAACACAGGACTGCAAAAAAAGAAATCCATATGTGGTCCTAAATATGGTGAAGATATCAGGGATCTCCAGATGAAGGCATGAGCTAACAGACAAAGCTTCACTGCAATCTTCAGTGGGGAATGAAAGGTAATACAAGAAAAGAAAAGGATGGTGTGGCCTTTATGGCAGTGGATTATGATGAGAAAAATAGTCAATATGGAGACAGAAGAGTATACACAGTTAAGAGGATGGGGTGGTAGAAAGGGTTGAGATGGCACAGGCATAGCAAACAAGTTAAGTACAAAGCAAACAAAGGGGCTGAGGGGGAGAAATGTGCAAGCTTAAAGGGAGTTGAAAGGAGAATAATGTTCTTTAGGTATATAGCAGAAAGAAAGGAGGCAATTACTGACTTGGCAGGGTGAAAAAAATAGGAGAGAGACCATGGAAGACTATCACCCTTTCCCTGGTGTGGGTAAAGCAGCACTGACTGCTCACTCTTATTTTCTGATATTGGCTCCAGTAGTAGCCAGGTCACAATCTATCTCTGCATCATGGAGGTGACAACATGTTATGTCTTAAAGACTAACAAAGAAAAATCATAAATAATGGTTCATAGGTTCATAGATGCCCTAGTGGGCCATTTTCAGCCTAGCTGAGGTTATCAATACTCTGGACAGAGCTATGAATAACATGGAGATGGGCTGCTGATCATAAGCAGAATATGGCAAAATAACAGGTGAAGAATAGTATTTTCAATGTAATACTTGCAATATAAAATGTGTGCTAACAGGCAAACTGTAAACCGCACAGATATTACTACTGAGTGGGTAACAAAATGGAAAAGTTAAAAGTAGCGGACAGCTCATGGAGGAATCAGAAATGCATTAAAATGCAACTTCTGTTTTATGATAAGGTATGCAGAGCTGTATATATATATATATATATATATATATATATATATATATATATATATATATATATATATATATATAGACTAAGAACTAACAGATGTATGTATGGGTCGGTTTTAGAAAGGGCAGAGCCACCAGAGATCAAACTGCAAAACATCTGCTGTATAACAAAGAAAGTACAAGAGTTCCGGAAAAAAATATTTACATCTGCTTTACTGACTACTATAAAGCCTTAGACTGTGGGGCCATAAGCTGTGGTGAATACTTCTAACAAATGGGGAGATGAGGTCATCTATTTTCTTCTTGAAAAATCTTTATGCAGAACAAGAGGCAACAGCTAGAAGACTACAGAACAGACCGGTTCAAGATTAGGAAAGCAGTATGGCATGGCTGCATTCTGTCACTCTTATTCAAATTATGTACCCACTAAACAGACAAACCAAGATGCTAGAATCGAAAATGTCTGGAGAAATGAATCAACAACCTCAGAAAAGGAGATAACATCAGTATAAGGTCTAAAAGTGAGGACGAGTTCAAGTGCCTGTTCATAAAGGTGAAAGTAGAAAGCACAAAAACTTGCTTACTGCTCAACACTTAAAAATTATCATCTTATCTAGCCTTATCAACTCTTTACAAATAGATGGGAGATGAAGTAGTGGCAGTGACAAGATTTTTTTTTTTAATTTCTTGGTCAAAAAAACATCTATGCAAATGGTGACTGCTGCCATGACAATAAAAGATTCTTTCCACAAGGAAAGCTATGGCAAATCTGGATAAAACATGCATCTAGTGTGCTTCTCCCCGGGCCTCCGCCGAAAACTGGCTACGTTCCAAGTTGGTCTTTGCCGGTTAACAAATGTTAAATAAATTACATAAATATTTAAAGAACAAAGACTATCCCACTGTCAACATTATAGTTTTCCCAACATATGGCTCTGAGGTATGGACTATAAAGATTATGCAACGAAAAAAATTAATCCTTTTGAACTGTAGTGTTGAGGGAAACTTTTGAGAATTCCATGGATCGTAAGATTTAATAAGTCAATATTCTAAGGAAATAACCCTAGGTTGCTCACTGGAAGGCCTGCTAGTGAAACTAAAATTCAAATACACTGGCCATATAATGAAATGACAAGATTCACTGAAGAAGACACTAACTGCTGGGAAAGACTGAAGCCCAAAGAAGAAGGGAGCAACAGATGCTAAGAGGGAGGGACAGACTGAATTTACAAGAACTTTAAAAAGCAGTTGACAGAGAAGCACGGAATGCTCAAGTCCATCAGGTCATGCAGAGCTGGCCTAAACAAGAATATGAAACTCACAAAATAAATCTGAATTACCTATCTGGAGAAAAAAAAAACTATTTGAGATTGTCAATGACCACATGAAATGCCACAAGATCAGAAAGATGGAGCAGTGGTTTAAAAGCTTAGTTAAAGGATGGCATGGCAGTTGTACATTATCACCATCCACATGTGACAAAGTCTCTACAATGGAATGCCCAAGTGCCATCTGCAGGACATATTATGCAAGCTGCAACATGCTGATCACAGACACTACAAAATATTTATGTAATTAAGCCTACAGAATTTACAGCACGTTCAAGCACCCACCCACAGTGCAGATAAAACTTAGGTCAAACCCCCCCCCCCCCCCCCAATAAGGACACCAGGGAAAATATGTTAACCCTATTAACAAAAGCAAACCTAGTGAAACTACTGGATACAAATGGGGGGGGGGGGGGGGGTCAAAACTTTCATGAAACAGGAGATCAGAACAAATTAAAACAAACACCGCCATAAAGCCCACATCATTCTTTTCCCTTGTATTATTGCTCCTCATTCTCCACTGAAGAGTGCAGAGTGTTTGTTGGCTAATGCTACCATCTGGATATTGACAGGTACTGAATGACTACAAAGTGCGGTCAACAAGGATACAATAATCCACCTATGCATTCCAACAGTGGTGTTAAGTCCAGGCATTCTGGCACTAAATACCATCCCGTGATCAAGAGCCTCTCCCCTATCAACTTTTTTTTTTTTTTCAAATTAATCTTCTTTCATATTTTAAGCTGTAGCAAACAACTGCCAGAGTTTATGCCACAAGGAGCACTACAGTGCTTCAGTTCTGATCACAAATGCAATACACTAAAGATTGACTGGCATCTGCCGACTGTGTCCCCCTAACACCTTATTCCCAAACGTAGCTTCCTCCTTCTCCACACCCTAGCTATGCTTCTGCATTCCAAATTGCAAGTGGTAGGGGAACATAAAAGTGTCCAACAACTTTTTCACTCTCCAAAAGATGCTCCTTGCACTGGCTGCACAAAATTACTTTCCAAACAGTACATAAATTATAACACTTCAAACAGTAAGGACCTTAAAACAAAATGACACTAAAGAACCAGACTTGCCATCAAACCACAGCTTCCTCAGGTTTTCTAGAACAATGCGTTGAACTGCAACTATTCTACTGATCCCACACACAATGCACCACTCACACCACTATAACAAATAAAACTTGACAGCTGCTAAAAAACAGCTACCAGATTACTCACTACCCATATCACACACTGCACTTCAGTGTAGTCTCCCATTCAAGTAGATGATGATTTTGCTTTATTCACTGCAGGCTTGTGTGGCAAACGAAACAAACCTTAACATGTATTAAGGAAATGAACCACTTTACATCCCTTTGTGATGACAATAACTGCACAACACTATAAAAAGCCAACCAACAGAAGTACTGAACTGCTATTAGCCAGTCAACTAAACGTTTGATTTCAGCATGTCACAAGCCACTGCGATGCCCAAAAATCAGTCTAACCAGTACCAAAGACTTTTTTAGCCCCTGGATTAAAGCACCTTGAACAAACTAATGAAATATGCAATAAACCACAACAATATACCTTTAACGTATTTCTGACTGAACAAAGACACTGCAGACAGTTATGTCAATATACCTACGTATTCTTTAAAAAAATGCAATCCACACAACTTTAATGATTCAAGTATAAGAAAATGTTTTTCTTAATCATGTTTTACTGCATCATCTTGCATTTGTATTACATCTCAACATTCCCTCTGGCACTATGCTTACAAAACAATGAGAATTTTCTGTCCAGGGTCTAACTACTCAGTTAAAAGTGAATAAGAGTACCAAATGGTTGCTTCCTCACTTACACAATGCCTGAAAATCCACAGAGAATACGCTGGAGAATCATCACTTTCATTTATTTCCTTTGCTAATCAGATGCTTGTAACCACTACTCATATAGTTTACCTCAAGTGCCAATCAATAATGACAGTTAAATGCTCTGGTACTTAACTTTCAACGTCCAGTTTTCATATTTAGAATATGTCTTACCAACTACTGAAAGAGAGGGACTGTTGGAGTTTGAAGTCAATTTACAGGACATTTTAAAATGCTTTCTGCAGGGTGTCTGCACCCACTGCTACTTAAATAAATCAACTCAACAGTCTCTTCATCTTGGGGAGAGGCTTTAAGAACAATGCTACTTTCAGAAACAAGACAGCAGCTTTCACGTGACTGGTGGAAAGCGAGTTCTAGCAACTAGCAGCCTGAAAGTGTGAAATTCCCACAAAGATAGTTTCTCTGCATGGCAAAAGGCATTTTTTCCACATGATACTCATCTTCAAATGTACACAAACTTTTACTGTACTTTGCTAGTCATACAGAAGGCATCACTTCGGAAGATAATGTAAAAATTTTTACTCTATACTTGGATAACATTTTCATACCAAGTGGAACAAACAGCTTATATATATTATATAATTTGCATTTTTGGTGTAGGAATATAACTTACAGCACTACTGAACCTGTAACTTCAGTATGCTTTAGGGCTACTATGGTAATTTACTTTTTTTAGGCAACTACATGGCACAAAGAAAGTCAGGGTGTGGCCTGTGTTACTCCTGCTTATTCAGAGTGAAGATGCCTTCTTTAGTTGCCTAGTTAACAGCTGCTAGGAACGGCTGTAGTTTATCTCAATATATGGGATGAATTACCTTGCAGTGCAGTTTCCTGGAAAACAGAAGCTGGAGACTATAAAACTCAAGAGATCTGAATTGTAAATAATAATGGCATGCTTCTCCTACAGAATCACTGACTGTTTTGGGTCTACTTCTAAATTTCAGTTTCAAAATGTCAACTTTCTTCTGGTTGAGGCCATAAGATCAAAGTTTTGAAACTTAGAACCATTTAAATGCAGACTGGCGTAGAGTGCAGAACGGTATATTTACCGTTTTCCTCTCTGCAGTGCCATCTTTGAGTTGGTATATTTAATTAGCAGGGTGTGCAGGGGGGGCATGGCCCACTGCAAACAAAAAATATATATTTTTTTTATTAATTTTTTTTTAATTTAAATTTTAAAGTTTCAAAACTTTGATTTTGTGGTCTCGATCATAAGTCAACGTTTTGAAACTTCGAACTCTAGAAGCAGGCCTCAGTGTTTTATAACAAATATAATTTTTCAAACTAGGAGGGCAGTTTTGTTAGACAGAACATAGCACTGCTTTCTTACCAACTTTCCCTTTTCTGCTGTATACTTTCTGGTAGAATATTTTTGGGAAGACAAAATGATGTGTTTGATGAGGGACACTAGTCTGGACTGCTTATCACTGGAACTAGAGAAACCAAGTGGTTAGGCAAAAGGTCCGAAGGTTTGGAAGAGGGAGCTCCAATGGGTGGGAAATCGTATCCTGACAGGGATCCAATATCCATAGCGGATACGTCAGAATAGACCTGTGAAGGGAACCATAACTGACAAGGCCAGAAAGGATCAATGAGGATCACAGATGCCCTTAGGCGTTGAGCTTTCTGTAGAACTGGGTATTATGGGGAAAGGAGGGTAAGTGTAGAGGAGACCTGGAGGCCAATCATGGACTACAGCGTCCCTTGAAGACTCCCTCTGAGGTGGGACCAAGGCAAAATACCAGTTACACTTGTGGTTGATGGAGAGCCAAAAAGGTCGCAGAACTGCTGACCCCCCCACCAGTCGAAAATGTGACTCACCACTGAAGGACTGAGGGGCCACTCATGAAGACTCAAGATACATCTGCTGAGCCTGTCAGCCAACACACTGGAATCCCTGGATGTGTGTGTTGCAATAAGGAAGTGACTGGAGGACATAGCCCATTCCCACACTCTCATGGCATCTCTGCACAAAGGGTAAGAGTGTGTTCCCCCTTACTTGTTGACATACCAAACAACAGACATGTCCATCTGAAATGCAATCGTCCCTCAAGGGAGGCAGCTTGCAATGATAGGAGAATTGCCCTAATCTCTAGGACGTTTATATGCAAACTGGTCTCTACTGGGGACCATGTGCCTTGAACAGTCTTCCCCCCAAAATTCCCACCCATCCTAGGAGAGAGGCATCCACGGTCATAGTGGCTGTGGGCAGGGGGAGAGAAAAGGGCCTGCCTAAGGAGAGATCCTGTGACTGAAAGCACCACTAGACACGATGTCTGCACACAGGTGTCAGTTTTACAGTCATAGACAGAGGATGAAGAAGGGCTGACCACAGCATTGCTAAGGTCCATTGTAATATCCACATGTGGTACCTGGCCAGAGATACCAGGAGAATGACCAAGGCCATGGAACTGAGAGCCGGTAGAACTAAAAGAACTGAGGGGCGAGGTACGTCCAAAATCAGTGTGACCTATTCTCATATCAACTGAATTCTGCACAAAGGCAGAGTTGCAACCCCAGACACGGAGTCCAACTGAACTTCAACCACTGTGTGGGGATTTATTTTATTTATTTCCAGTTTGATAACCGGGGAGGTCCACTGGGCTCAGAGAGCCCGTTTTCAGTGGAGGCCCGGGGAGAAAAGCTCCAAAATACAAAGATACAAAAAATAAAATACAATAAAATATGATAAAAAGTACAATAAAATGCAGTTATGAATAATCCTGGTATTATATAATGCTTTAAACAAAGTTGTAAGATGAAAAAAGTGAGATGTAGCAAAAAGAATTAGTGTAATAAATGGAACATAGGAGACTTGAGGATAGTTTATACAGAACATGTTTGGTAACAAAGATGGGTAGTGTGAAGTAAGAAGAGTAGAAGGAATAAATACCTAGAGTGGAGGAAGGAGAGAGAGGCAGCTGAGTAGTGAAACAAAAGGCAAATGTATATTAGAAAGAAGAACATATGTGAGAAGAAAAGCAATAGAGGGTAATACAAGGGGATGGAGGGTAAAGATAGAAGTGTGTTAGACACAATTTGTATTTGTAGAATGTTACAGACATTAGTTAGACAGTGTTATATAGGTTTAGATGGAAGAGGTATATAGGGGGAGAGAAGTACAGAAAGAAGGGTATGTGTAGGATTTACACTATATACATTAAAGGTGTACAAGTTATGTAAGTAGTATAAAGGGGAAGCTGTTTGGTAATATAGCAAGTTGAAGAAGTATTTAATGAAGAACAGGTCGAAAATGAGTTTAATAGGATTAGGATGTTTTAGGATTATAGGTTTAGATGGAATAAGTATATAGTGGGAGAGAAGTACAGAAAGAAGGGAATGTGTAGGATTTACACTATATACATTAAAGGTGTATAAGTTATGTAAGAAGTATCAAGGGGAAGCTGTTTGGTAATATAGCAAGGTGAAGAAGTATTTAACGAAGAACAGGTTGAAAATTAGTTTAACAGGATTAGGGGGGCAGAGAGCAATTACATTTCCAATTTTGGGAGAGATGAGAATGGAGCTGGGATTTAAAGAGTTCAAGGTTATTGGTGATTTTTAGTGAGGGGGGGAAGAGTTCCATTTTTTTGCTAGGGAATAGGATAGCAGACACTGGCCAGCAGGACGTTTTGGTTTGTGAATAGCAAGTTGATTTTGTTATGCAGATCTTAGGGGTCTGTTGGGAGTATAAGGAAGGAAGGATGTATGCTAGAGCAGGGCATGCAGTAGGTTTAAAGATTATTTTGTGGGCTGTAGTAAGTTGGAGGTAATTGAGGTAGTTGGGAAGCTCTAGCCATTTTAGCATGTGTAAGGAAGAGCAATGGTGGGAGTAGTGTTTAGATTTAGTAGCGAATTTGGAGATTTTGTTGTAGCAGACTTCTAGTTTTGAGGAGATGGAGGATGCAAGGTTGGTTAGAAGAGGGGCACCATATAAAAGTGATGGTAGTAAGTAGGTAGTGGATAGGGTTTGCCTTGTAGAGGGACAAAGGAATTGAGAGTTTCTGTATAGTAACCCAAGTTTTTGATGTTTTTTTTTATATTTAATTGGACATGAATATCAAATTTGTGGTGTTCGTCGATAGTAACACCATTAGGGATGAGGTTGGATTTTGCCAGATTGACAGTTATATCCAGCTGATGGAACAGGGTAAGAAGATATTGAATTGCCTGAAACAGTCAGATGCCACGAAGGTGCCGTGAGAAGCCAATCATCAAGGTACGGAAAAACCTAGAACCCCTGCAGATGCAGGTGAGCCACTACCACTGCCATGCATTTGGTAAACACCTGGGGGACAGTGGTGAGACTGAAGAGTAGGAATCTGAAATGATGATTTTTCCTTAGCCAGAAGCGAAGATGTCTCCTGAAACGCCTATCTTGATGAAATAGTAGGCGTCCTGGAGATCTACTCAGCACATCCAATCGTCCCTGCTTAATAGCAGCAGAATGGACTGAGCTGTGACCTTCAGGAAACTTTGGACTTTTTGACTGACAGATTGAGCTTGTTGAGTTCCAAAATAGGATATAGGTCCCCTGTCTATTCTGGCACTAAAAAGAAGATGAATGTGTCTGACAATGATATTCATGACACCCAACCCACTGCTCACTCACACCATCAAGCACCTTTTAAAGGTGCTTTTATCACTACTTTTTCGATGGACAACTAGGTGATTAAAGACATTCTGGTGAAAAACTGGCCAATTTGGAGTACTGGCCAGGTGAATGAGAGAAAGTGGGGGCATGTCCACAACTTGTCTAAAAGGCAGTTAAGAACCTCAAAGTGTTGCTGGAAACCGGGTTAAACATACCCAAGTTGAAACTGAGCAACAAAAATGTTGGTATGAGTAAGTGTGGTCACTGCTCCCAATGCCATCATATACTGATAGACAAGAAGTGGACCACTGCTAATAATGTCACGGTTTATTGCAGTCACAGTGGCCATTAAGTGCAATGTGTGGTGTACTGAGCACTTTGCTCGGTATGTCCTACCTTTTACAAAGGCAAGACTGACAGAAGATTCAGAGATGGGATTTATGAGCATTTATACATTAAAAAACAAAACACCACAAATTCACTCTTTAAACATGCACCAGAATCTTGGACATCAGTTTAAATTTGTGATTTTGGAACAAGTATTATTAAATGAAAGGGGGGCCCATGGACGTTCTTGAAAGCAGATTTGTGGCCAGGTTTAAATGAGCAGTTACCTACTATGTGCTTGCTTAAGTTAAAAGCACTACAAAGATAATGTGTTTTCATATTAACATTTAATGATGAATTTTATAAACACAGTATAAAACAAATATTACCTTACAGTTTTGACATATGTATTTCTTTCTTTTATTAACTTTAGTTTGAGAACTCAGCATATCTTTAAATCTAATTTAAATGCCTGTTTTAAGTATTTTATGAATGAAAGGTTACTAGCAAGGGGCTGTTCCATGTAAGGAGGCTTGGCAGTCACAAGATGGAAGTACCATGATAGGGTTTCTTGAATTCTATAAGGCAAACCGTACTTTTAACGAGGAAGTTGTTTCATGTATTTTATCTGATGAAGTCTTCAATTTTAAGATGAAGGTGCTCATGTATTCAAGCATTTTTGAATTAAAGGACTGAATTTTCGAAGGATAGAGTATTTCATTACCCTACAGTCCGGATAATTTTGCTTCAGCGGGCTGCTTCTTTTATAAGAATCGATAAAAGTTATATGACAATTAATTAAAAATTAGAGAAATTTTGGACAGTAAAGAAAAATTAAAGATAAGTCAGTCCAATGAGAACAGGAATTGCAATATGACATCAGGAAAAATTAGGCTTTTATTACAACTACAGAGAAGCTCAAGAAAAAAGAACTGGATGAAAAAAGTGGAGAGAGAGTAAAGGAAAGGAAATGAAAAGGTACTTGTTCACATATGAATTATATTATACAAAAATACACACATACATATATACATGTATGTATATATATATATATATATATATATATATATATATATATATATATATATATATATATAAAAAACAAAGAACCACAAAACAAAGTCCCAAATAATTTCAATAAATATAACCCTTGTAGGAAGGCAGCAGGAAACACGTTGGTTGAATCAAGCAAATAACGAACTGGTGACGTTTATAAAATAAAACATTTTAATAGCAGAACAAAACAGCATAGCAATTTGTAAGCACTTTCACGGAACCTATAGTCCGCTTCATCAGACGATAAAATGTTTCAGAAATCCACTCTGTTATATAATGAATTAAATTTATTGTTGTGTTCAACCAATTTAAAACAATAATTATTTAAAGGTATATAAAGCCCTTTTATCCTGTCTCACATTTTAAACCAATCTGCTGCCTAAACCAGAAATAAGTAACAAGAATATACAAACAATGCGAGCTGATCTGTACCTGACATCTGATAACTGCCCTATCTTTAAATATAATTGTATAATGTTTTAAACCTAGAATTTAGTTGACGCAATGACATACTAAAACAAAACTACTGCTGTATAAATATATGAATTGTATACATAAGTATATATGCATATATAAATATAAAATAAATGTATAAACATCGCTTATTTCCACGTATAAAATATTTGAAAATATACAGAATTATATACATGCATACATCATCTATAACCTCTAGCTTTCAAAATCGGTTTGAGGGAGATGGCATCATTTAACCCTCTACCCCTGTGTGCTGCTAGCCTAAAAATCCATTTTAGTTCTGCACTCTCAGTTTCATTAGCAATGTCACCATTCCGTAAATTGTCATATTGAATGTGCAATATTTGAAATAAAAACGTGTGATGGGATCCGAAACTTAACATGCTTAGCTATAGCATTGTATTCTTCCTGCCTTTGAATACAATAATTATGATACGTTATACGTTCTTTCAAAGTTCTATTTGTTTTGCCCACATAAAAGCAAAAATAGAAGGTACAATGGGCAACGTACACAACATTTTTGGATGTACAGCTACCAGTATTTTTTAACTCCCAAAGATATCCTGTATCAGGGTGCCTGAAAAACCTAGATTCATCAATGAATTTAAACTGGGCACAAGTCCTGCATTTTTTTGTGCCCATTGCTAAGGGATGTCACCTTAGATTGATTATTGGTTGCTCCCAATGGGAGTTGGGAGGGTGGCCTAATGGTTAAGGTGTTTGCCTTGCAAACACAAGGTGCAGTGTTTGAGTCTCACAAGGGATAATTGGCTAGGCTTAAAATGGCTCACAAAGGCAGATAGCTTAGTACCAATCTATGAACCTATGAACCTTAGGATAGCACAATTGCTGTTTTAACCTCTTGCAATTCTTATAAGTGTAAGATGGGTACTCTCCTAGCAATTCCTTAACATTGTCATCAACCAACAAAATATGCCAATTATCTCTAATGGCTTTCTGTATTCTATTAACGTTGTTACTATAGGGCAAAACTATAGACAATCTAGATCTATCTACCTTGCTGTTATTATTTAAGCCTGGGACTCTTGCTGAGTAAAAAGGTTTAGCTGTACTCTTCCTAAGTTCTTTTGTTTGTGTATAAATCTTATTAATGTCACCCTCACTGTAACCTAGGCCCATGAAGTCTTGCTTCAAATGGGCCATTCCACTTAACAATATTTGGTCATCACAGCATAACCTGGACAATGGCATCGCTTGTCTTTTCACTATGTTATTAAATAGTGTAGGATTATGCATGCTTTCTCGATGGAGAAAGGCAGGCCAAGATACACACACACATTTATATACATACATACATATACATATATATATATATATATTAAAA